>NC_053022.1:52966319-53082923 GCF_003073215.2 Triticum urartu
GTTAAGGAAAGGAATGGAACACTTTACTAGAAAGAAAATTAAATTACCTTATGAATCTATTATTAGAGCCACTTATGGATTACCTACCAAAGATGGCAATACCTAGATCTATCCTTGCTTTTTATGCCTAGCTAGGGGCGTTAAACGATAGCGCTTGTTGGGAGGCAACCCAATTTTATTTTTATTCCTTGCTTTTTGCTCCTATTTAGTAATAAATAATTTATCTAGCCTCTGTTTAGGTTATTTTTTTTTGTGTTTAATTAGTGTTTGTGCCAAGTAGAACCGTTGGGAAGACTTGGGGAAAGTCTTGATATCGTGCTGTAAAAAAACAGAAACTTTAGCGCTCACGAGAACTGCTGCCATTTTTATTTGGAAAGTGCTATTTAGTTAATTATTTTTGCAGATGATTAATAGATAAATTTCACACGTCCAGAAATTTATTTTAGAATTTTTGGGGTTCCAGATCTTGCGCTAGCTACAGATTACTACAGACTGTTCTGTTTTTGACAGATTATGTTTTTCGTGTGTTGTTTGCTTATTTTGATGAATCTATGGCTAGTAAAATAGTTTATAAACCATAGAGAAGTTGGAATACAGTGGGTTTAACACCAATACAAATAAATAATGAGTTCATTACAGTACCTTGAAGTGATCTTTTGTTTTCTTTCGCTAACGGAGCTCACGAGATTTTCTACTTTAAGTTTTGTGTTGTGAAGTTTTTAAGTTTTGGGTAAAGATTTGATGGATTATGGAACAAGGAGTGGAAAGAGCCTAAGCTTGGGGATTACCATGACACCCCCAAGATAATCTAAGGACACCTAAAAGCCAAAGCTTGGGATGCCCCGGAAGGCATCCCCTCTTTTCGTCTACTTCTATCGGTAACTTTACTTGGAACTATATTTTTATTCACCACATGATATGTGTTTTGCTTGGGGTGTCTTGTATGATTTGAGTCTTTGATTTTTAGTTTACCACAATCATCCTTGCTGTACACACCTTTTGAGAGAGCCATACATGATTTGGAATTTGTTAGAATACTCTATGTGCTTCGCTTATATCTTTTTGAGTTATATAGTTTTGCTCTAGTACTTCACTTATATCTTTTAGAGCACGGTGGTGGATTTGTTTTATAGAAACTATTGATCTCTCATGCTTCACTTAGATTATTTTGAGAGTCTTAAATAGCATGGTAATTTTCTTAAATAATCCTAATATGCTAGGTATTCAAGATTAGTAATTTGTTTTTCTTATGAGTGTTTTGAATACTAAGAGAAGTTTGATGCTTGATGATTGTTTTGAGATATGGAGGTAATAATATCAAAGTCGTGCTAGTTGAGTAGTTGTGAATTTGAGAAATACTTGTGTTGAAGTTTGCAAGTCCCGTAGCATGCACGTATGGTAAACGTTATGTAACAAATTTGAAACATGAGGTGTTATTTGATTGTCTTCCTTATGAGTGGCGGTCGGGGACGAGCGATGGTCTTTTCCTACCAATCTATCCCCCTAGGAGCATGCGCGTAGTGCTTGGTTTTTGATGATTTGTAGATTTTTGCAATAAGTATGTGAGTTCTTTATAACTAATGTTGAGTCCATGGATTATACGCACGCTCACCCTTCCATCATTGCTAGCCTCTTTGGTATTGTGCATTGCCCTTTCTCACATTGAGAGTTGGTGCAAACTTGGCCGGTGCATCCAAACCCCATGATATGATATGCTCTTTCACACATAAACCTCCTTATATCTTCTCAAACAGCCATCAAACCTACCTATTATGGCATTCCCATAGCCATTCAGAGATATATTGCCATGCAACTTTCCACCATTCCGTTTATCATGACACATTCATCATTGTCATATTGCTTAGCATGATCATGTAGTTGACATAGTATTTGTGGCAAATCCACCATTCATAATTCTTTCATACATGTCACTCTTGGTTCATTGCATATCCCGGTACACCGCCGGAGGCATTCATATAGAGTCATATCTCTTGTTCTAAGTATCGAGTTGTAATTCTTGAGTTGTAAATAAATAGAAGTGTGATGACCATCATTCATAGAGCATTTTCCTAAAAAAAAGGAGAAAGGCCAAAAAAAAGAGAAAGGCCAAATAAAAAAAGAAAGGCCAAATAATATATATATATATATATATAAAGAAGGACAATGCTACTATCCTTTGCCACACTTGTGCTTCAAAGTAGCACCATAATCTTCATGATAGAGAGTCTTTTGTTTTGTCACTTTCATATACTAGTGGGAAATTTTCATTATAGAACTTGGCTTGTATATTCCAACAATGGGCCTCCTCAAGTGCCATAGGGCTTCATGAGCAAGCAAGTTGGATGCACACCCACTTAGTTTCTTTTGTTGAGCTTTCATACATTTATAGCTCTAGTGCATCCGTTGCATGGCAATCCCTACTCCTTGCATTAACATCAATCGATGGGCATCTCCATAGCCCATTGATTAGCCTCGTTGATGAGAGACTTTCTCCTTTTTTGTCTTCTCCACATAACCCCATCATATTCTATTCCACCCATAGTGCTATATCCATGGCTCGCGCTCATATATTGCGTGAAAGTTTATAAGTTTGAGATTACTAAAGTATGAAACAATTGCTTGGCTTGTCATCGGGGTTGTGCGTGATGAGAGCATTCTTGTGTGACGAAAATGGAGCATGACTAAACAATATGATTTTGTAGGGATGAACTTTCTTTGCCCATGTTATTTTGAGAGGACATAATTGCTTAGTTAGTATGCTTGAAGTATTATTATTTTTTATGTCAATATGAACTTTTATCTTGAATCTTCCGGATCTGAATATTCATACCACAATTAAGAAGAATTACATTAAAATTATGCCAAGTAGCACTCCGCATCAAAAATTCTGTTTTTATCATTTACCTACTCGAGGACGAGCAGGAATTAAGCTTGGGGATGCTTGATATGTCTCCAACATATCTACAATTTTTGATTGCTCCATGCTATATTATCTACTGTTTTGGACATTATTGGGCTTTATTATACACTTTTATATTATTTTTGGGACTAACCTATTAACCGGAGGCCCAGCCCAGAATTGTTGTTTTTTTTTGCCTATTTTAGGGTTTCGAAGAAAAGGAATATCAAACGGAGTCCAAACGGAATGAAACCTTCGGGAACGTGATTTTCTCACCGAACATGATCCAGGAGACTTGGACCCTACGTCAAGAAACAAAGGAGGAGGCCACGAGGTAGGGGGGCGCGCCTACCCCCAGGCGCGCCCTCCACCCTCGTGGGCCCCCTGTTGCTCCACCGACGTACTCCTTGCTCCTATATATACCTACGTACCCCCAAACGATCAGATACGGAGCCAAAACCCTAATTCCACCGCCGTAACTTTCTGTATCCATGAGATCCCATCTTGGGGCCTGTTCCGGAGCTCCGCCGGAGGGGGTATCCATCACGGAGGGCTTCTACATGATCACCATAGCCCCTCCGATGAAGTGTGAGTAGTTTACCTCAGACCTACGGGTCCATAGTTATTAGCTAGATGGCTTCTTCTCTCTTTTTGGATCTCAATACAATGTTCTCCCCCTCACTTGTGGAGATCTATTCGATGTAATCTTCTTTTTGCGGTGTGTTTGTTGAGACCGAGGAATTGTGGGTTTATGATCAAGTCTATCTATGAACAATATTTGAATCTTCTCTGAATTATTTTATGTATGATTGGTTATCTTTGCAAGTCTCTTCGAATTATCAGTTTGGTTTGGCCTACTAGATTGATCTTTCTTGCAATGGGAGAAGTGCTTAGCTTTGGGTTCAATCTTGCGGTGTCCTTTCCCAGTGACAGTAGGGGCAGCAAGGCACGTATTGTATTGTTGCCATCGAGGATAACAAGATGGGGTTTTCATCACACTGCATGAGTTTATCCCTCTACATCATGTCATCTTGCTTAAGGCGTTACTCTGTTTTCATTAACTTAATACTCTAGATGCATGCTGGATAGCGGTCGATGAGTGGAGTAATAGTAGTAGATGCAGGCAGGAGTCGGTCTACTTGTCTCGGACGTGATGCCTATATACATGATCATATCTAGATATTCTCATAACTATGCTCAATTCTGTCAATTGCTCGTCAGTAATTTGTTCACCCACCGTAAAATACCTATGCTCTTGAGAGAAGCCACTAGTGAAACCTATGGCCCCCGGGTCTATCTTCATCATATTAATCTTCCAATACTTAGTTATTTCCTTTACTTTTTACTTTGCTTTAATTTTACTTGCATCTTTATCATAAAAATACCAAAAATCTTATCTTATCATATCTATCAGGTCTCACTCTCGTAAGTGGCCGTGTAAGGATTGACAACCCCTTATCGTGTTGGTTGCGAGGATTTATTTGTTTTGTGCAGGTTCGAGGGACTCGCGCTTAGCCTCCTACTGGATTGATACCTTGGTTCTCAAAAACTAAGGGAAATACTTATGCTACTTTGCTGCATCATCCCTTCCTCTTCAGGGAAAACCAACGCAATGCTCAAGAGGTAGCAGTGCATGGCCATAAAAGATATTACTGATATAAATAGAACAACCATTATTCTTTGATTTAAATGAATAACCGTCTAGCATCAAACAAGATCCGGATATAATGTTCATGCTCAATGCTGGCACCAAATAACAATTATTCAGTTCTAAAACTAATCCCGAAGGTAGATGTAGAGGTAGCATGACAACCGCGGTGACATCGACTTTGGAACCATTTCCCACGCACATCGTCACCTCGTCCTTAGCCAATCTTCGCTTAATCCGTAGCCCATGTTTCGAGTTGCAAATGTTAGCAACAGAACCAATATCAAATACCCAGGTGCTACTGCGAGCATCAGTAAGGTACACATCAATAACATGTATATCACATATACCTTTGTTCACCTTGCCATCCTTCTTATCCGCCAAATACTTGGGGCAGTTCCGCTTCCAATGACCAGCCTGCTTGCAGTAGAAGCACTCAGTCTCAGGCTTAGGTCCAGACTTGGGTTTCTTCTCTTGAGCAGCAACTTGTTTGACGTTCTTCTTGAAGTTCCCCTTCTTCTTCCCTTTGCCCTTTTTCTTGAAACCGGTGGTCTTATTGACCATCAACACTTGATGCTCCTTCTTGATTTCTACCTCCGCAGCCTTTAGCATCGCGAAGAGCTCGGGAATTGTCTTATTCATCCCTTGCATATTATAGTTCATCACGAAGCTTTTGTAGCTTGGTGGCAGTGATTGAAGAACTCTGTCAATGACACTATCAACAGGAAGATTAACTCCCAGTTGAGTCAAGTGATTATGATACCCAGACATTTTGAGTATATGTTCACTGACAGAACTATTCTCCTCCATCTTGCAGCTATAGAACTTATTGGAGACTTCATATCTCTCAATCTGGGCATTTGCTTAAAATATTAACTTCAATTCCTGGAACATCTCATATGCTCCATGATGTTCAATACGTCGTTGAAGTCCCGGCTCTAAGCCGTAAAGCATGGCACACTGAACTATCGAGTAGTCATCAGCTTTACTCTACCAAACGTTCTTAACATTGTCAACAACATCTGCAGTAGGCATGGCACCCAGAGGTGCTTCCAGGACGTAATTCTTCTGTGCAGCAATGAGGATAATCCTCAAGTTACGGACCTAGTCCGTGTAATTGCTACTGATACGTCTCCAACGTATCTATAATTTTTGATTGCTCCATGCTATATTATCTTCTGTTTTGGACATTATTGGGCTTTATTATCCACTTTTATATTATTTTTGGGACTAACCTACTAACCAGAGGCCCAGCCCAGAATTGCTGTTTTTTTTGCCTATTTTAGGGTTTCGAAGAAAAGGAATATCAAACGGAGTCCAAAAGGAATGAAACCTTCGGGAACATGATTTTTGCAACGAACAAGATCCAGGAGACTTGGACCATACGTCAAGCAACCAACAGGGAAGCCATGAGGTAGGGGGCGTGCCTACCCCCCCAGGCGTGCCTACCCCCCCAGGCGTGCCCTCCACCCTCGTGGGCCCCCTGTTACTCCACCGACATACTTCTTCCTCCTATATATACCTACGTACCCCCAAACGATCAGATACGGAGCCGAAACCCTAATTCCACCGCCATAACTTTCTGTATCCATGAGATCCCATCTTGGGGCCTGTTCCAGAGCTCCGCCGGAGCGGGCATCGATCACAGAGGGCTTCTACATCAAGACCATAGCCTCTCCGATGATGTGTGAGTAGTTTACCTCAGACCTTCGGGTCCATAGTTATTAGCTAGATTGCTTCTTCTCTCTTTCTGGATCTCAATAGAATGTTCTCCCCCTCTCTTGTGGAGATCTATTTGATGTAATCTTCGTTTGCGGTGTGTTTGTTGAGACCGATAAATTGTGGGTTTATAATCAAGTTTATCTATGAACAATATTTGAATCTTCTCTGAATTCTTTTATGTATGATTGGTTATCTTTGCAAGTCTCTTCGAATTATCAGTTTGGTTTGGCCTACTAGATTGATCTTTTTTGCAATGGGAGAAGTGCTTAGCTTTGGGTTCAATCTTGCGGTGTCCTTTCCCAGTGACAGTAGGGGCAGCAAGGCACGTATTGTATTGTTGCCATCGAGGATAACAAGATGGGGTTTTCATCATATTGCATGAGTTTATCCCTCTACATCATGTCATCTTGCTTAAAGCGTTACTCTGTTCTCTTGAACTTAATACTCTAGATGCATGCTGGATAGCGGTCCATGTGTGGAGTAGTAGTAGTAGATGCAGGCAGGAGTCGGTCTACTTGTGTCGGACGTGATGCCTATATACATGATCATACCTAGATATTCTCATAACTATGGTCAATTCTGTCAATTTCTCAACAGTAATTTGTTCACCCACCGTAAAATACATATGCTCTTGAGAGAAGCCACTAGTGAAACCTATGGCCCCCGGGTCTATCTTCATCATATTAATCTTCCAATACTTAGTTATTTTCGTTGCCTTTTATTTTACTTTGCATCTTTATCATAAAAATACCAAAAATATTATCTTATGATATCTATCAGATCTCACTCTCGTAAGTGACCATGTAGGGATTGACAACCCCTTATCACGTTGGTTGCGAGGATTTATTTGTTTTGTGCAGGTGCGAGGGACTCATGCGTAGCCTCCTACTGGATTGATACCTTGGTTCTCAAAAACTGAGGGAAATACTTACGCTACTTTGCTGCATCACCCTTTCCTCTTCAAGGGAAAACCAACGCAGTGCTCAAGAGGTAGCAAGAAGGATTTCTGGCGCCGTTGCCGGGGAGGTCTACATAAAAGTCAACATACCAAGTACGCATCACAAACCCTTATCTCTCGCATTACATTATTTGCCATTTGCCTATCGTTTTCCTCTCCCCACTTCACCCTTGCCGTTTTATTCGCCCTCTCTCTCTATATCCTCCCTCTCTTTCTCTATTTGCCTCTTTCTTGCCCTTTGCACTTTCTGCCGTTATGTCTGAAATTGGGGAAATTATTGTCGATATGGACAATAATAATATCATGAAAAATTCTGATGCTCTTGCTGAAGAACCCCCTATCTTACATACAAAAAAATTCCGTATTGGTAGTGGTAATATTATTGGAAAAGGAGTTATCCAAGATTTCTTTACTTGTGCCAGTGCTTTACCTTCTATGGGTAGTTCTATCCTTCATAGAACTAGTAGTCTTGCGGACGCTATTGCCATGCTTGTAGTTGAACTTGAAAGACAATTCATGCACATGCACCCTTGCATACAAAGGATTTTCCTAGAATTTTCTAATATTGAGCATTCTTTTGTTAAGCGTGCCGCTACTATCTTTTTGGCTCATGAGTTTATATTCATAATAAAAGAGGCCAAAGAAATCTTTGCGCATTATAGGGTTGACGCTTGCCGTCCTCCCATAGAGGCTATCCTTTTTGATCAAGAAGAAATAATGCGTTTTCAATCTCTAGACTATGTTGCTTTCAATGAAAATCTTAGAAAAAGGGTTCCTTCCAATGTTTTAGTTGATAGAATTTCTGAACTTAATGATGATTTGGACATTCGAAATAATGAACTAGGATATTCTCTTGAGTATAGGCTCACAAAGTTCCGTCAAAAGAATGCTTATAATGATGAATTGGTTGTGCAATACGAAGGGCCAAAGGAGGAACCTATACCTCCCAAAGTTGATCTTGGGGACTTTTGTCCCATTAAATTTAGACCTTTTGGTTACTTTTGCTTGCCTCAAAGAAAACTTTCTGCCGAACGTAGAGAATATGAAATGAGTTTTAATGACCTATCTTACTATTATGGCAATACCTAGATCTATCCTTACTTTTATGCCTAGCTAGGGGCGTTAAACGATAGCGCTTGTTGGGAGGCAACCCAATTTTATTTTTATTCCTTGATTTTTGCTCCTGTTTAGTAATAAATAATTCATCTAGCCTCTATTTTGGTTGTGTTTTTTGTGTTTTATTAGTGTTTGTGCCAAGTAGAACCGTTGGGAAGACTTGGGGAAAGTCTTGTTAATCTTGCTGTAAAAAACAGAAACTTTAGCGCTCACGAGAACTGCTGACATTTTTATTTGGAAAGTGATATTTAGTTAATTATTTTTGCAGATGATTAATAGATAAATTCCTACGTCCATAAATTTATTTTAGAATTTTTGGTGTTCCAGATGTTGCGCTAGCTACAGATTACTACAGACTGTTCTGTTTTTGACAGATTCTGTTTTTCGTGTATTGTTTGCTTATTTTGATGAATCTATGGCTAGTAAAATAGTTTATAAACCATAGAGAAGTTGGAATACAGTAGGTTTAACACCAATATAAATAAATAATGAGTTCATTACAGTACCTTGAAGTGATCTTTTGTTTTCTTTCGCTAACGGAGCTCACAAGATTTTCTACTTTAAGTTTTGTGTTGTGAAGTTTTCAAGTTTTGCGTAAGGATTTGATGGATTATGGAACAAGGAGTGGCAAGAGCCTAAGCTTGGGGATGCCCATGGCACCCCCAAGATAATCTAAGGACACCAAAAAGCCAAAGGTTGGGGATGCCCCGGAAGGCATCCCCTCTTTCGTCTACTTCCATCGGTAACTTTACTTGCAACTATATTTTTATTCACTACATGATATGTGTTTTGCTTGGAGCGTCTTGTATCATTTGAGTCTTTGATTTTTAGTTTAACACAATCATCTTTGCTGTACACACCTTTTGAGAGAGACACACAAGATTCAGAAATTATTAGAATACTCTATGTGCTTCACTTATATCTTTTGAGTTATATAGTTTTGCTCTAGTACTTCACTTATATCTTTTAGAGCACGGTGATGGATTTGTTTTATAGAAACTATTGATCTCTCATGCTTCACTTAGATTATTTTGAGAGTCTTAAATATCATGGTAATTTTCTTAAATAATCCTAATATGCTAGGTATTCAAGATTAGTAAAAACTTTCTTATGAGTGTTTTGAATACTAAGAGAAGTTTGATGCTTGATGATTGTTTTGAGATATGGAGGTAGTAATATTAAAGTTGTGCTAGTTGAGTAGTTGTGAAATTGAGAAATACTTGTGTTGAATTTTGGAAGTCCCGTAGCATGCACATATGGTAAATGTTATGTAACAAATTTGAAACATGAGGTGTTCTTTGATTGTCTTCCTTATGAGTGGCGGTCGGGGACGAGCGATGGTCTTTTCCTACCAATCTATCCCCCTAGGAGCATGCGCGTAGTGCTTGGTTTTTGATGACTTGTAGATTTTTGCAATAAGTATGTGAGTTCTTTATGACTAATGTTGAGTCCATGGATTATACGCACTCTCACCCTTCCATCATTGCTAGTGTAGCGACCCGACCTCAAACGGTTAAGTCTCTGTGCTTCAGTGTCATCCCCGGATCGGTAATGCTGACACACACAGTACTCAAGGATTTATAACAGAGTAGCAATCACACACTTATTACATCAAAGGTCTCAAAAGAAATCTTATTACAATAAATATGGCTTGAGGCCATTTAATACGATAACAACGGAAGGCTTGGAAGATAAAGTGAGTCCATCAACTCCAACGACATAACTGAGCTGCACGGCAACGACCTAACGAACCTTACTCCTCATCTGAAAAGTCTGCAACATAATACGTTGCAGCCCGAAAACAGGTCAGCACATGGAATATGCTGGTAATATAACACAGTACAGCAAGAACAGAATAATGATATCACTACATGCATATTTAGCTGGTGGAAGGCTCTATGGTTACAGTTTTTGCGAAAAGCCAATTTTTCCCTACAACAAAGGAATAGATTTTATTTTAACCATCATGGTAGTTGAAACATCATTGAGAAGGTTCCTCCAACTCAATCCCAATTAAAGTAATTAACAACCCAACAATATTAGTTTAGAGAGTGATGAGATACTTAAGATACTCCAAGTACTAGATACTCAAGATGTCCATAACCAGGGACACGGCTAACCATGATTAGTTTATACACTCTGCAGAGGTTTGCACACTTTTCCCCACAAGAGTCGATCTCCTCCGTTGGATTTGTCGCACTACAGGGTGTTTGAGAAACAGATGACCGAGACACAGTCTTTCAGAAGCATTAACTCCTTACTCCGGGCAGACCATACCAAACCTACATCCCACTACCTGCTGATCCACCTCTTCGGAAGCTTCATGCAACTTACTCAACTATGATAGAGCCCATAATAGCTTGTGGCTGCACACGGAAGTTTCTAGCATGAAAATATCTCAGTTCCCTTTGAGCCTGGGTTGCGGACCATAGGATTATCACACGGGTACTCCGGGATATCCTAGGACAACACTGGATTCTCCAGGTGCCCAACAAACAATCCACCTAGATGTGTATTCAAGTTGCCACCTTAAGTTAAACCATTCATTAACAATCTCACATCTGTCATGGATTTCACTCACCCAAACCACATCTACGAGCATAGCATAGCAACATAAGCAATACGTAGAAGTAACTCCCAAGGGTTTGAATATAACAGGGCAATAGGTTCTACCTCATCAACTACTTCCCAAACCACAAGTTAATGACATCCTAATCATGTAGCGTTTGAGGATTGAAACTAATGCATAAAAACTGGGTATGGAGAGAGTATGATCAATGTGTCACTTGCCTTGCTGACGATCCGCGAAACCTAGGGACTCGTAGTAGCACGCTTCGCACTGCGGGAATTCTATCGCAAACAAACAATAGCATACATAAGCAATCAAGCAAAGCTGCATGGGCAAAACTCAAATAAGAAGAATTGACCAGAAAGTTCAACTTAAGAACTCCGGTTTGCAAAAAGAATCAAAACAAACGGAGCAACAAAACTCAAACGGCGAAAGAAACAAGACCCGTTTACTAATCTGGACTAAGGTCAAATTTTACGGTAGCAAAAGCTCGTTCAAGTTGATTAAACAGAAAGAGAGTCTCAAGACGAAGATCTAGGCGCTTGAATCGCCTGATTCCGATAAACGAGCGAAAAGATAAACTGAAACGAAAATCGGATCAGAAATCGCGATTGGAAATAATCGCGGAAAAATCCGATAAAAAGGAAAACTGCTGAACAGGCTAACGAACGAACGTTCGTTGTCTGTAACTATCGAGCAAAAACCGTTCGTTGAAACGAATGTACGGACGAACGTCCGCTAAATAGATGGACCAAGAAAACCGGCGAACCGATCTAAAAAACCGAATCGGTTTTCTTAAAAAACGGCGACGGCAAACGGCGTGTTACCTCTCCGGCGAGGCGGGGCTCGGGCGGCGGGGCGAGGCAGCGCGGCCTCGGGAGGCGGGCTACGGCGGTGGCGGGATTGGTGGTGGTGGCGGGGGGCTTGGGACGGCATATTAAGAGGGGGAGAGGGTGGCTTGGAGGAGGGGGCAAGGCGGCGGGGAGGAGGAGTCCGGCTCGGACTCCGGTCTGAGTCGGCGGCGGCAGCGCGCGGCCTCCTGGCGGGAGACGGCGGCGCGGGGAAGACGGGCCGGCTCGGCTGGGCCTTGGCCCAGTCGGGCGCTGGAAGTTTTTTTTTAAATAATTCCGCCGAACAGAAAATAAAACCTAGAAAATAAAATAAAAATCTAAAAATGCAAAAACAAATTTTCACCGTCTAAATAAACTATTTAGAACGAGATGAACATTTTATTGGCCCTAAAATGCAACTTTGAAAAACATGCAATTTTTCTAATGCAAATAAAATTGCAATAAAATCAAATATTTGATTTTAATATTTTTCCTCCAATATCTCAATTATTTTGGAGAAGTCAAATTATCTCCTCTCATTTAATATGAAATATTTTTCAGAGAGAAAAATGATTAAAACCAAAATCCTCATTTCAATATTTGATAAAAATCAAATATGAAAACCGGGAAATCCCCAACTCTCTCCGAGGGTCCTTGAGTTCCTTAGGATTTCGAGGATTGCGAAACGAAAATGCAATAAAATATGATATGCATGAATGATCTATGTATAACATTCCAAATTGAAAATTTGGGATGTTACAAACCTATCCCCCTTAAGATGAATCTCGCCCTCGAGATTCGGGTTGCCTAGAAAATAGGTGTGGGTGGTCTTTGCGTAGATCATCCTATCGTTCCCAGGTGGCTTCATCTTTGGTATGGTGGCTCCACTGAACTTCGCAAAACTTGATAACCTTGCTGCGAGTGACTCGGCTGGCAAACTCAAGAATCTTGACTGGCTTCTCCTTATAAGTCAAATCACCGTCCAACTGAATCACCTCCAAGGGTATTGTATCTCTTAACGGTATATCAGCCATCTCAGCATGACACTTCTTCAACTGTGAAACGTGGAACACATCATGAACTCCTGACAGTCCTTCAGGTATCTCCAACTTGTAGGCAACTTCTCCCATACGTTCCAAAACACGATACGGTCCTACAAATCTTGGGGCTAACTTTCCCTTAACTCCAAAACGTTTCACTCCTCGCAAGGGTGATACTTGCAGATATGCTCTGTCTCCAATTTCATAAGTTACCTCCTTGCGTTTTGAGTCTGCATAACTCTTCTGCCTGGACTGAGCTATCTTCAGTCTATCTCGAATCAGCTTAACTTTCTCTTCAGACTCCTTGATCAAGTCTGGTCCAAACAACTGTCGGTCTCCAACTTCATCCCACATCAACGGTGTTCTGCACCTTCGTCCATACAGGGCTTTGAACGGTGCCATCTTCAAACTGGCTTGGTAACTATTGTTGTATGAGAACTCCGCATAAGGCAAATTGTCATCCCAACTAGATCCATAATCTAGTGCACAGGCTCTCAACATGTCCTCCAGAATCTGGTTGACTCTCTCGGTCTGCCCATCTGTCTGCGGGTGAAATGTTGTACTGAACTCCAATCTTGTTCCCAAAGTCTGGTGCAACTGATGCCAAAACTTTGAGGTAAACTGTGTTCCTCTATCGGATACAATGGTCCTCAGAACTCCATGCAGACATACGATCCTGGACATATATATATTGGCCAGCTTCACACTTGTATAAGTTGTCTTCATTGGGATTAAGTGAGCCACTTTGGTCAAGCGATCAACTACTACCCATATAGAAATATATCCTGATTTGGTCCTGGGCCATCCGGTGATAAAATCCATGCCAAGTTTATCCCACTTCCATTCGGGTATCGGCATAGGCTGTAACAATCCTGCAGGCTTTTGATGCTCTGCCTTCACTCTCTAACATACATTACATACGGCTACATACTCGGCGAGATCCTTCTTCATCCCTGTCCACCAGAAATGTTCCTTCAAATCCAAATACATCTTGGTGTTTCCAGGGTGTATCGAGTATGGTGAGTATTGAGCCTCCTGAAGTATTAACTTCCTGATCTCTGTGTTATTGGGCACATAAACTCGGTCCTCAAACCATAAGGTGTTGCGCTCATCCTCACGAAAACCTTTGGCCTTTCCTTTTCTCATTCTCTCTTTTATCTCGGCAATCTCTTTGTCATCCTTCCAAGCTTCTCGAATCTTTCCTAACAATGTAGACTGAACCTCCATTGTTGCAACAAAACCTATAGGAACAATCTCCACTCAAAGTTCCCTGAGATCCTCTGCTAAGTCCTTTGGCAATCCCGTACTCTCTAGGATATTAGCATAACTCTTCCGGCTCAAAGCGTCTGCTATGACATTAGCCTTTTCCTGGGTGATAGTGCAGCTTCATGTCATAATCCTTTATAAGCTCCAACCATCTCCTCTGCCTAAGGTTCAGCTCCTTCTGTGTGAAAATGTACTTCAAACTCTTATGATCCGTGTACACATCACAACGGTTTCCAATAAGGTAATGTCTCCAAGTCTTCAACGCATGCACTACGGCAGCCAACTCCAAATCATGCGTGGCATAATTCAACTCGTGAGGTTTCAGTTGTCGTGAGGCATACGAGACAACTCTTCCGTCCTGCATAAGCACACTTCCAAGTCCTAGGCGAGAGGCGTCGCAATACACTTGGGAATCCTTACGTATATCTGGCAGTGTCAGCACGGGGGCTGTAGTCAAACGTTTCTTTAACTCCTGGAAACTTGCCTCGCAATCTTCCGTCCATTTAAACTTGGTATCCTTCTTCAATAATTCCATCATTGGCTTCGCAATCTTGGAAAAATTCTCAATGAACCTCCGATAGTATCCTGCGAGTCCAAGAAAACTGCGGATCTCGCTAACTAAAGTGGGTGCCAACCATTCAGTGACTGACTGGACCTTGGTGGGGTCTACTGCTATACCTTCTCCTGATATAACATGTCCAAGGAATTCGACTTCCTTCAACCAAAACTCGCATTTGCTGAACTTGGCATACAACTGGTGTTCTCTGAGTTTCTCAAGAACTAATCGCAAATGCTTAACCAAAAACTTACCAATAACCGCGCCTGGTTGCTCTTCAACCTCCTCCACGTTAACGTGGTTCACTTGTCCTTTGTTGAATGGATTGGGCATCTTCCCAGCGCTCCCATTGCCGTTTCCATTCTTCGCTTCAGGGCACTCCGTGGCATAGTCCAGTCTTCCCACACTTGAAACAAGTAACGTGGCTTAGGTCTCTCTTTGCGGGTGTGGCTGGATTGGAGCGGTTCTGATTGTTGCTTGCTCCATTCCCATTCCCATTCGTTGGGCCAGTATGATTATGGTTACTTCCTCCATTGTGGCTGTGGCCTCCATGGTTATGAACAAGTCCTCCCGAGTTCGGGGTTAGGCGAGGCTTCTGCTGAGCTCCTGAATTATACCTTCCTTGTCCATACTTCCTCTTATGGTTCTCAATCTGCTGCTGCTTCCCTTCAATCATACGAGCCTTATCTACCAACTCCTGGTAGTTGTTGAAGGTTTCCACCATCAACTGCATGCTCATCTCATCATTCAGCCCTTCCATAAACTTCTCCTGCTTTGCGGCATCCGTGGCCACATCATCAGGGGCATAACGAGATAACTTGCTAAACTCATCCGCGTACTGAGCCACAGTACGGTTCCCCTGGCGTAAGTTGTGAAACTCACGCTTCTTCATACTCATAGCTCCAGTTAAGACATGGGCTGTACGGAAAGCTTGCTGAAACTGATCCCATGTCACCGTGGCTATAGGGTAAGTGACAGTGTAATTCTCCCACCATGAGGCTGCTGGTCCATCCAACTGATGTGCGGCAAAATGCACCTTCTCAGCATCGGTACATCCTGCAGTGGTTAACTCCCTTCCAATCCTGTGGAGACAATCATCTGCTACTATGGGCTCGGTGCTACTGGAAAACACCGGCGGTTGCAACCTCAGAAAACGGCCTAAGTTATCAACTGGTGGTGGTGGTGGATTGTTGTTGTTGTTGTGGTTGTTGCCTTGGTTCTGGACTAACAACTGCATCAGGGTATTCTGCTGCTGGATCAACTGAGTGAGCTCCGGTGGGAAGGTAAATCCGGGGTCACGTCTCGGAGGCATCTAGAGGGAAGATATTAGAATAGAATGAGGTCTAATGAGAGAAACACTACCCATATGCACATGAGACAAACACAATCATTTCACTCAATCAATCAAGCAAGGGCATACAATCGATCTAACTATCATTACAAAAGTGCTCGGACTATACTATATATATGGTGGAATACTACTACTGATGTGGTGGTCTACTAAAAATATTGATCGGTCGAAGACTCCATGATGTCTGCTCCAGCTTCGTCTTCATAGTCATCATCGCTATTGTCGGGGTCTGAGTTGGTGTCGTCGATGATGATGTAGTCCTCCGGACGAATCTCCTTGGGTTCTTTGTCTTCTTCTCCTGGTGCGGGATCTCCCATGAATACTCCTAGCTTCCTTTCCAGATCACCATTATTATCCACTAGTATGACGATTTATTCCTCATAATCTTCGCGAGTAGCCTTGATTTCTTCCTCCAGTTCCGTGATCCTGGTCATCGCCTTCTTCAGATCTATCATGCCTATGCACATCTGGTTCTCCTGGCGACGAATGTGCTGGTTTAACTCCTGGATGAAAGCTGCAATTGATCTATCTTTCCTGGTGCTGATCATCTCCCATTGCTCATCTCGGTGCCCACAAATCTGGTAGATAGTATCCTTAAGCTCCTTTTGGTAAACTTCTCCAATGTGTCCCATGGTGATGTGAGCTGCCACACTCTTTCCCAGACTCCAGGTTGGTGCATCAAAGGAAAACTCTATGGGCTTAGTGACTGGCGTGAATGTCCTTCCTGGAACATGAACTTGAATCATCCATCGCTTTTCTTCTGGTAAAGTGGCGTTGTAAGTCCCGGTGAAGCTTGGTATTCCTATGTTCAGGTACCTAGTGACTTCCTTCAAGTTTCGTCCAAAAGGTGCGTCTTCATCCGGTTGTGCAAACTTGTTCCTTGCGTCCGCCATCCTAAAGAGTGGAAAATGGACAGGAATCAGAAATGAGAAGAGAATAGTGATCTAGGGCTTTAGCTTAGTGGTCGTGTCCTACACTCAGCGTGTGCTCTGATACCATCTTGTAGTGACCCGACCTCAAATGGTCAAGTCTCTGTGCTTCAGTGTCATCCTTGGATCGGTAATGCTGACACACACAGTACTCGAGGATTTATAATAGAGTAGCATCACACACACTTATTACATCTGAAGGTCTCAAAAGAGATCTTATTACAATAAATATGGCTTAAGGCCATCTAATACGATAACAACGGAAGGATTGGAAGATAAAGCGAGTCCATCAACTCCAACGACATAACTGAGTTGCACGACAACGACCTAACGAACCTTACTCCTCATCTGAAAAGTCTGCAACATAATACGTTGCAGCCCGAAAATAGGTCAGCACATGGAATATGCTGGCAATATAACACAGTAGAGCAAGAACAAAATAATGCTATCACTACATGCATGTTTGGCTGGTGGAAAGCTCTATGGTTATAGTTTTTGCGAAAAGCCAACTTTTTCCTACAACAAAGGAATAGATTTTATTTTAACTATCATGGTAGTTGAAACATCATTGAGAAGGTTCTTCCAACTCAATCCCAATTAAAGTAATTAACAACCCAACAATATTAGTTTAGAGAGTGATGAGATACTTAAGATACTCCAAGTACTAGATACTCAAGATGTCCATAATCGGGGACACGGCCAACCATGATAGTTTATACACTCTGCAGAGGTTTGCGCACTTTTCCCCACAAGACTTGATCTCCTCCGTTGCATTTCTCGCACTACAGGGTGTTTGAGAAACGGATGACCGAGACATAGTCTTTTAGAAGCATTAACTCCTTACTCCGGGCAAACCATACCAAACCTACATCCCACTACCTGTTGATCCACCTCTTCGGAAGCTTCACGCAACTTACTCAACTATGCTAGAGCCCATAATAGCTTGTGGCTGCACACGGAAGTTTCTAGCATGAAAATATCTCAGTTCCCTTTGAGCCTGGGTGGTGGACCATAGGATTATCACACGGGTACTCCGGGATATCCTAGGACAACACTGGATTCTCCAGGTGCCCAAAAAACAATCCACCCAGATGTGTATTCAAGTTGCCACCTTAAGTTAAACCATTAATTAACAATCTCACATTTTTCATGGATTTCACTCACCCAAACCACGTCTACGAGCATAGCGTAGCAACATAAGCAATACGTAGAAGTAACTCCCAAGGGTTTAAATATAACAGGGCAATAGGTTCTACCTCATCAACTACTTCCCAACCCACAAGTTAATGACATCCTAATCGTGCAGGGTTTGAGGATTGAAACTAATGCATAAAAACTGGGTATGGAGAGTATGATCAATGTGTTACTTGCCTTGCTGACGATCCGCGAAACCTAGGGACTCGTAGTAGCGCGCTTCGCACTCCGGGAATTCTATCGCAAACAAACAATAGCATACATAAGCAATCAAGCAAAGATGCATGGGCAAAACTCAAATAAGAAGAATTGACCAGAAAGTTCAACTTAAGAACTCCGGTTTGCAAAAAGAATCAAAACAAATGGAGCAACGAAACTCAACCAGCGAAAGAAACAAGACCCGTTTACTAATCTAGACTAAGGTCAAATTTTACGGTAGCAAAAGCTCGTTCAAGTTGACTAAACAGAAAGAGGGTCTCGAGACGAATATATAGGCACTTGAATCTCCTGATTCCGATAAACGAGCAAAAAGATAAACTGAAACGAAAATCGGATCAGAAATCGCGATTGGAAATAATCGCGGAAAATCTGATAAAAAGGAAAACTGACGAACAGGCTAACGAACGAACGTTCGTTTTCTGAAACTATCGAGCGAAAACCGTTTGTTAAAACGAACATACGGACGAACGTCCGCTAAATAGATGAACCGGGAAAACCGGCGAACCGATCTAAAAAAACAAACTAGGGTTTTTCCAAAAAAACCGAATTGGTTTTCTTAAAAAAACCAGCGATGGCAAACGGCGTGTTACCTCTCCGGCGAGGCGGCGCTCAGGCGGCGGGGTGGCGGGCTTGCGGGGCGGCGCGGCGAGGGGCGGCGGTGGCGAGGCACGGGAGGCGGCGGCGCGGCTCCGCTCGGGAGGCGGGGCTGCGGGCGGCGGGGTTTGGTGGTGGTGGCGGGCGGCTCAGGGTATTTAAGGAGGGGGAGGGGGTGGCTTGGAGGAGGGGGCAAGGTGGTGGGGAGGAGGAGTCCGGCTCGGACTCCGGTCCGAGTCGGCGGCGGCGGCGCGCGGCCTCCTGGCGGGAGACGGTGGCGCGGGGAAGACGGGCCGGCTCGGCTGGGCCTTGGCCCAGCCGGGCGCTGGAAGTTTTTTTTTAAATAATTCCACTGAACAGAAAATAAATACTAGAAAATAAAATAAAAATCTAAAAATGCCAAAACAAATTTTCACCATCTAAATAAACTATTTAGAACGAGATGAACATTTTCTTGGTCCTAAAATGCAACTTTGAAAAACGTGCAATTTTTTTAATGCAAATAAAATTGCAATAAAATCCAAATAAAATCAAATATTTGATTTTAATATTTTTCCTCCAATATCTCAATTATTTTGGAGAAGTCATATTATCTCCTCTCATTTAATATGAAATATTTTTCGGAGAGAAAAATGATTAAAACCAAAATCCTCGTTTCAATATTTGATAAAAATCAAATATGAATACCGGGAAATCCCCAACTCTCTCCGAGGGTCCTTGAGTTGCTTAGGATTTCAAGGATTGCGAAACGAAAATGCAATAAAATATGATATGCATGAATGATCTATGTATAACATTACAAATTGAAAATTTGGGATGTTACAGCTAGCCTCTTCGGTACCGTGCATTGCCCTTTCTCACATTGAGAGGTGGTGCAAACTTCGCTGGTGCATCCAAACCCCATGATATGATACGCTCTTTCGCACATAAACCTCCTTATATCTTCCTCAAAACAGACACCATACCTACCTATTATGGAATTTCCATAGCCATTCCGAGATATATTGCCATGCAACTTTCCACCATCCTGTTTATCATGACATGTTCATCATTGTCATATTGCTTTGCATGATCATGTAGTTGACATCGTATTTGTGGCAAAGCCACCGTTCATAATTCTTTCATACATGTCACACTTGATTCATTGCATATCCCGGTACACCGCCGGAGGCATTCATATAGAGTCACACCTTGTTCTAGTATCGAGTTGTAATCATTGAGTTGTAAATAAATAGAAGCGTGATGATCATCATTTAATAGAGAATTGTCCCAATAAAAAAAAAGAGAAAGGCCAAATAATAAAAAAAGGCCCAAAAAAGAGAGAAATGAAAAGGGACAATTCTACTATCTTTTTTCCCACACTTGTGCTTCAAAGTAGCACCATGATCTTCATGATAGAGAGTCTCTTGTTTTGTCACTCTCATATACTAGTTGGAATTTTTCATTATAGAACTTGGCTTGTATATTCCAACAATGGGCCTCCTCAAGTGCCCTAGGTCTTCGTGATCAAGCAAGTTGGATGCACACCCACTAGTTTCTTTTGTTGAGCTTTCATACATTTATAGCTCTAGTGCATCCGTTGCATGGCAATCCCTACTCCTTGCATTAACATCAATCGATGGGCATCTCCATAGCTCATTTCTTAGCCTCGTTGATGTGAGACTTTCTCCTTTTTGTCTTCTCCACATAACCCCCATCATTATACTCTATTCCACCCATAGTGTTGTATCCATGGCTCACGCTCATGTAGTGCGTGAAGGTTTATAAAGTTTGAGATTACTAAAGTATGAAACAATTGCTTGGCTTATCATCGGGGTTGTGCATGATGAGAGCATTCTTGTGTGATGAAAATGGAGCATGACTAAACTATATGATTTTGTAGGGATGAACTTTCTTTGGCCATGTTATTTTGAGAAGACATAATTGCTTAGTTAGTATGCTTGAATTATTATTATTTCTATGTCAATATTAAACTTTTGTCTTGAATCTTTCAGATCTGAATATTCATGCCACATTTAAGAAGAATTACATTGAAATTATGCCAACTAGCATTCCACATCAAAAATTCTGTTTTTATCATTTACCTACTCGAGGACGAGCAGGAATTAAGCTTGGGGATTCTTGATATGTCTCCAACGTATCTATAATTTTTTATTGCTCCGTGCTATATTATCTTCTGTTTTGGACATTATTGGGCTTTATTATCCGCTTGTATATTATTTTTGGGACTAACCTACTAACTGGAGGCCCAGCCCAGAATTGCTGTTTTTTTTTGCCTATTTTAGGGTTTCGAAGAAAAGGAATATCAAACAGAGTCCAAACGGAATGAAACCTTCGGGAACGTGATTTTTGGAATGAACAAGATCCAGGAGACTTGGACCCTACGTCAAGCAACCAACAGGGAAGCCACGAGGTAGGGGGCGCGCCTACCCCCCAGGCGCGCCCTCCACCCTTGTGGGCCCCCTGTTGCTCCACTGACGTACTTCTTCCTCCTATATATACCTATGTACCCCCAAATGATCAGATACGGAGCCAAAACCCTAATTCCACCGCTGTAACTTTCTGTATCCACGAGATCCCATCTTGGGGCCTGTTCCAGAGCTCCGCCGGAGGGGGTATCCATCACGGAGGGCTTCTACACGATCACCATAGCCCCTCCGATGAAGTGTGAGTAGTTTAACTCAGACCTACGGGTCCATAGCTATTAGCTAGATGGCTTCTTCTCTCTTTTTGGATCTCAATACAATGTTCTCTCCCTCTCTTGTGGAGATCTATTCGATGTAATCTTATTTTTGCGGTGTGTTTGTTGAGACCGATGAATTGTGGGTTTATGATCAAGTCTATCTATGAACAATATTTGAATCTTCTATGAATTCTTTTATGTATGATTGGTTATCTTTGCAAGTCTCTTCGAATAATCAGTTTGGCTTGGCCTACTAGATTGATCTTTCTTGCAATGGGAGAAGTGCTTAGCTTTGGGTTCAATCTTGTGGTGTCCTTTCCCAGTGACAGTAGGGGCAGCAAGGCACGTATTGTATTGTTGCCATCGAGGATAACAAGATGGGGTTTTCATCATATTGCATGAGTTTATCCCTCTACATCATGTCATCTTGCTTAAGGCATTACTCTGTTTTCATTAACTTAATACTCTAGATGCATGCTGGATAGCGGTCGATGAGTAGAGTAATAGTAGTAGATGTAGGCAGGAGTCGGTCTACTTGTCTCGGACGTGATGCCTATATACATGATCATACCTAGATATTCTCATAACTATGCTCAATTCTGTCAATTGCTCAATAGTGATTTGTTCACCCACCGTAAAATACCTATGCTCTTGAGAGAAGCCACTAGTGAAACCTATGGCCCCCGGGTCTATCTTCATCATATTAATCTTCCAATACTAAGTTATTTTCATTGCCTTTTATTTTACTTTGCATCTTTATCATAAAAATACCAAAAATATTATCTTATCATATCTATCAGATCTCACTCTCGTAAGTGACCATGTAGGGATTGACAACCCCTTATCGCATTGGTTGCGAGGATTTATTTGTTTTGTGCAGGTGCGAGGGACTCGCATGTAGCCTCCTGCTGGACTGATACCTTGGTTCTCAAAAACTGAGGGAAATACTTATGCTACTTTGTTGCATCACCCTTTCCTCTTCAAGGGAAAACCAATGCAGTGCTCAAGAGGTAGCAGCTACCATCATCTTTCAACTTTGCTTTCTCAAGGATCGCATTAAAATTCAACGAAACAATAGCACGAGCCATCTATCTACAATCAACATAGACAAGCAAGAAACTATCAGGTACTAAGTTCATGATAAATTTAAGTTCAATTAATCATATTACTTAAGAACTCCCACTTAGATAGACATCCATATAATCCTCTAAGCGATCACGTGATCCAAATCAACTAAACCATTTATGATCATCACGTGAGATGGAGTAGTTTCAATGGTGAACATCACTATGTTTATCATATCTACTATATGATTCACGCTCGACCTTTCGGTCTCAGTGTTCCGAGGCCATATCTGTTATATGCTAGGCTCGTCAAATTTAACGTGAGTATTCCGCGTGTGCAACTGTTTTGCACCAGTTGTATTTGAACGTAGAGCCTATCACACCCGATCATCACGTGGTGTCTCAGCACGAAAAACTTTCGCAACGGTGCATACTCAGGGAGAACACTTATATATTGATAATTTAGTGAGAGATCATCTTATAATGATACCGTCAATCAAAGCAAGATAAGATGCATAAAAGATAAACATCACATGCAATCAATATAAGTGATATGATATGGCCATCGTCATCTTGTGCTTGTGATCTCCATCTCCGAAGCACCGTCATGATCACCATCGTCACCGGCGCGACACCTTGATCTCCATCGTAGCATCGTTGTCATCTCGCCAACTTATGCTTCTACGACTATCGCTACCGCTTAGTGATAAAGTAAAGCATTACAGGGTGATTGCATTGCATACAATAAAGTGACAACCATATGGCTCCTGCTAGTTATCGATAACTTGGTTACAAATCATGATCATCTCATACAATAAAATATAGCATCATGCCTTGAACATATCACATCACAACATGCCCTGCAAAAACAAGTTAGACGTCCTCTACTTTGTTGTTGCAAAGTTTTACGTGGCTGCTATGGGCTGAGCAAGAACCGTTCTTACCTACGCATCAAAACCACAACGATAGTTCGTCAAGTTAGTGATGTTTTAACCTTCTCAAGGACCGGGCGTAGCCACACTTGGTTCAACTAAGGTTGGAGAAACTGACACCTGCCAGCCACCTATGTGCAAAGCACGTCGGTAGAACCAGTCTCGCGCAAGCGTACGCGTAATGTCGGTCCGGGCCGCTTCATCCAACAATACCGCCGAACCAAAGTATGACATGCTGGTAAGCAGTATGACTTGTATCACCCACAACTCACTTGTGTTCTACTCGTGCATATGACATCTATGCATAAAACCTGGCTCGGATGCCACTGTTGGGGAATGTAGTAATTTCAAAAAAATTCCTACGCACACGCAAGATCATGGTGATGCATAGCAACAAGAGGGGAGAGTGTGTCCACGTACCCTCGTAGACCGAAAGTGGAAGCGTTAGCACAACGCGGTTGATGTAGTCGTACGTCTTCACGATCCGACCGATCAAGTACCGAACACACGGCACCTTCGAGTTCTGCACATGTTCAACTCGATGACGTTCCTCGAACTCCGATCCAGCCGAGTGTTGAGGGAGAGTTTCGTCAGCACGACAGCGTGGTGACGGTGATGATGTTCTACCGACGCAGGGCTTCGCCTAAGCACTGTTACGATATGATCGAGGTGGATTATGGTGGAGGGGGGCACCGCACACGGCTAAAAGATCAAGAGATCAATTGTTGTGTCTATGGGGTGCCCCCCTCCTCCGTATATAATGGGGGGAGGACAGGGCCGGCCAAGGGGGTGGCACGCCCTAGGAGGGGGGGCCTACTCCAAGTAGGATTGCCCCTCCCTTTCTTAGTCCAAGAAGGAGGGGGGAGGAAGGAGTGGGAGAGGGGAAAGGCAAGGGGGGCGCCCCCCTTTCCTTCTCCTATTCGGACTCAAGGGGAGGGGGGGCGCCTCTTGCCCTGGCCGGCCCCTCTCTCTCTCCACTAAGGCCCAACAAGGCCCATTAGTTCCCGGGGGGTTCCGGTAACCCCCGGTACTCCGATAAATGTCTGAAACCTTTCAGAACCTTTTCGGTGTCCAAACATAGTCGTCCAATATATCGATCTTTACCTCCCGACCATTTCAATACTACTCATCATGTCCGTGATCACATCCGAGACTCCGAACTATCTTCAGTACATCAAAACATATAAACTCATAATATAACCGTCATCTAACTTTAAGTGTGTGGACCCTACGGGTTCGAGAACTATGTAGACATGACCGAGACACGTCTCCGATCAATAACCAATAGCGGAACCTGGATGCTCATATTGGCTCCTACATATTCTACGAAGATTTTTATCGGTCAAACCGCATAACAACATACGTTGTTCCCTTTGTCATCGGTATGTTACTTGCCCGAGATTCGATCGTCGGTATCTCAATACCTAGTTCAATCTCGTTATCGGCAAGTCTCTTTACTCGTTCCGTAATACATCATCCCGCAACTAACTCATTAGTTGCATTGCTTGCAAGGCTTATAGTGATGTGCATTACCGAGTGAGCCCAGAGATACCTCTCCGACAATCGAAGTGACAAATCCTAATCTCGAAATACGCAAACCCAACAAGTACCTTTGGAGACACCTGTAGAGCACCTTTATAATCACCCAGTTACGTTGTGACGTTTGGTAGCACACAAAGTGTTCCTCCGGTAAACGGGAGTTGCATAATATCATAGTCATAGGAACATGTATAAGTCATGAAGAAAGCAATAGCAACAAACTAAATGATCAAGTGCTAAGCTAACGGAATGGGTCAAGTCAATCACATCATTCTCCTAATGATGTGATCCCGTTAATCAAACGACAACTCTTTGTCTATGGCTAGGAAACATAACCATCTTTGATTAACGAGCTAGCCAAGTAGAGGCATACTAGTGACACTCTGTTTGTCTATGTATTCGCACATGTATCATGTTTCCGGTTAATACAATTCTAGCATGAATAATAAACATTTATCATGATATAAGGAAATAAATAATAAATTTATTATTGCCTCTAGGGAATATTTCCTTCAATATATATATATTGTTATATGATCTCTTATGCTAAAGTAACAATTCAATCATAATTTCAAGTATGAATCATAAACTTCATTGAGAACCAACATACTATAATCTCAGTCATTGAGGCAATTGCAATTTATCATAACATAAGAAAGAGTCATTATAAGAGCTTTTCAGCAAGTCCACATACTCAACCATCTTTTAGTCTTCCATAATTGCTAACACTCACACGATATTTATGGTTATGAAGTTTTAATCGGACACAGAGAAAGACAGGGGCTTATAGTTTTGCCTCCCAACGTTTTACCTCAAGGGTAATGTCAACAATAATAGTTCATGAAAACCCACATCCAATTAGCCATATATATCAGGATCTTTCCAACACATTGTGCTTGCCAAAGGATAAAATGTAAAAAGGAAAGGTGAAGATCACCATGACTCTTATATAAGGTAGAACATAAAAGTAAAAGATAGGCCCTTCGTAGAGGGAAGCAGAGGTTGTCATGAGCTTTTATGGTTGGATGCACAAAATCTTAATGCAAAAGAACGTCACTTTATATTGCCACTTGTGGTATGGACCTTTATTATGCAGTCCGTCGCTTTTATTTCTTCCATATCACAAGATCGTATAAAGCTTATTTTCTCCACATTAATAAGTCAACATATTTAGAACGCAATTTTTATTGCATGCACCGATGAAAACTTACTTGAAGGATCTTACTCAATCCATAGGTAGGTATGGTGGACTCTCATGGCAAAACTGGGTAGGATATTTGGAAGCACAAGTAGTATTTCTACTTAGTGCAAAGAACTTGGCTAACATGGGAGGGAAAGGAAAGCTCAACATGTTGGATGATCCATGACAATATAGTTTATCTTAGATGTAAGAAAACAGAACCCATTACGTTGACTTCCTTATCCAACGTCAACTCTTTAGCATATCATACTTTAATGAGTGCTCACAATCATAAAAGATGTCCAAGATAGTATATTTATATGTGAAGACCTCTCTTTCTTTATTACTTCCTATTAATTGCAACGATGACCCAAACTATGTTTGTCAACTATCAACAACTTTTATTCATCATACTCTTTATATGTGAGCTCATTACTCTCCATAAGATCCATATGATCTCTTTATTTCTTCTCTTTTATTTTATTCCCTCAAGATTATAGCAAGGTAATCAAGCCCTTGACTCAACACTAATCTTTATTATATATAGCTCATGGACTCGATTACATAGAAGGATCATAAAGCAAAACTCACAACTAGATCATACTAAAACTTTATTCTACTAGATCAAGATATTACCAAAAGGATCGAACTAAGAAAAATGGTAAAGATAAAAGTGATGGTGATACGATACCGGGCCACTCCCCCAAGCTTGGCAGTTGCCAAGGGGAGTGCCCATACCCATGTGATTATGTCTCCTTCCTCTAAGGTGGTGATGAAGGAGTTGTTGATGATGTAGGCTTGTCGTCCATCTTCCAAGGCATAGGCTCACCATCATACAAGGATGATCGAGTCTCCAGAATCCTAAAATCTGCAGCCAAACTCATCCTCTTGAATCTATATTCATACTCACACTTTTGGTTTTGCAGGTCATAGATCTGGGCTTGGAGGCGCTCGATTTTCTCGTGAAGCTTGACGATGGCCTCCCCAATGTCCTTGGCGTCTAGCTTGTGCTTGTTGGTGAACTCCACGATCATTATGTGATTGGAGTCGAGTCCACGCTCCGCCATCTCCTGACACTTGAAAACTTGTTGCTCCATCGCCTCGAGCCTTGTCACCACGCTTCCGGTCCTCCTCGGTCCATCCACATCGCGGATGTGCAACAACCCCTCACGCATCTTAATGGTTTGAGGGTGTTGTAGCACTTCCCCTTCGAAGAACTTGTCCTTGGGGGCACTTGAAGACGCCATGGCGATCTAGATCTGTCAGAAAACAGCTCGAAACAAAGGCAGGAGATATTTGCGTGATACGGTGGTCAAAACCTTCGGGAGATTATATAATGATTTTTTACCGACCAAAAGAAGTATCGTGCAAGAAAACGGAGTCCAGAGAGCGCACGAGGTGCCCACGAGGCAGGGGGCGCGCCCAGGGGGTATAAGCCTCGTGTCCTTCCTGGACTGCTTCTTATTTTCCTATTTTTCTAAATATTCCAAAACAGAGAAAAATTGCCATTAGAACTGTTTTGGAGTCGGTTTACTTACCGTACCACATACCTATTCCTTTTCGGAGTCTAAAACGTTTCGAAGAGTGTCTCTTATGTATTCCTCCGGGGTTACGGTTTCAATAATATTAGTTTCAACACTTATCGGATTACCTGAGATATAATGTTTTATTCTTTGACCGTTCACCACCTTCGAATTTGTGCCTTCGAAGTTGTTGATTTTTATGGCACCGGAACGATGGACCTCCTCGATAACGTAAGGACCTTCCCATTTAGAGAGAAGTTTGCCTGCAAAAAATCTTTAAACGAGAGTTGTATAGCAATACATAATCACCTACATTAAACTCACGCTTTTGTATCCTTTTGTCATGCCATCTTTTAACTTTTTCTTTAAACAACTTGGCATTCTCATAAGCCTGGGTTCTCCATCCATCAAGTGAGCTAATGTCAAAAAACCTCTTCTCACCGGCAAGTTTGAAATCATAATTGAGCTCTTTAATGGCCCAATATGCTTTATGTTCTAGTTCAAGAGGTAAGTGACATGCTTTACCATAAACCATTTTATACGGAGACATACCCATAGGATTTTTATATGCAGTTCTTGTTGGGGAAAGTAGTAATTTCAAAAAAATTCCTATGCACACGCAGGATCATGGTGATGCATAGCAACGAGAGGGGAGAGTGTCGTCCACGTACTCTCGTATACCGTTAAGGGGAAGCGTTATGACAACGCGGTTGATGTAGTCGTACGTCTTCACAATCGACACCTCAGTATCGAGCGTACGACACCTCCGCGTTCAGCACACGTTTAGCTCGGTGACGTCCCGCGAACTCACGATCCAGTAGAGCTCGGGGAAGAGTTTCGTCAGCACGACGGTGTGGTGACGATGTTGATGAATCTACCGTGGCAGGGCTTCGCCTAAGCACCGCTACAGTATGACCGAGGTGGATTATAGTGGAGGGGGGCACCGCACACGGCTGGGAGAGATCTTTGTGATCAACTTGTGTGTCTAGAGGTGCCCCCTGCCCCTGTATATAAAGGAGCAAGGGGGAGGCCGGCCAGCCCTTGTTGGTGCGCCAGGAGAAGGAATCCTCCTCCTAGTAGGAGTAGGATTCCCCTCTTTCCTACTCGTACTAGGAGGGGGAAAGGAAGGGAGAGAAAGAGAAGGAAAGGCCCCTGTCGGTGTCAAAACCGGCAGATCTTGGGTAGGGGGTCCCGAACTGTGCGTCTAAGGCAGATGGTAACAAGAGGCATGGGACACGATGTTTTACCCAGGTTCAGGCCCTCTTGATGGAGGTAAAACCCTACGTCCTGCTTGATTTATTCTTGATGATATGAGTATTACAAGAGTTGATCTACCACGAGATCGGAGAGGCTAAACCCTAGAAGCTAGCCTATGGTATGATTGTATGTTGTCCTACAGACTAAAACCCTCCGGTTTATATAGACACCGGAGAGGGCTAGGGTTACACAAGGTCGGTTACAAAGCAGGAGATATACATATCCGTATTGCCTAGCTTGCCTTCCACGCCAAGTAGAGTCCCATCCGGACACGAGACAAAGTCTTCAATCTTGTATCTTCATAGTCTAACAGTCCGGCCAAATGATATAGTCCGGCTGTCCGGAGACCCCCTAATCCAGGACTCCCTCAATAGCCCCTGAACCAGGCTTCAATGACGATGAGTCCGGCGCGCAGTGTTGTCTTCGGCATTGCAAGGCGGGTTCCTCCTCTGAACACATCACATAAGAGTTTGAACACCAAGATAGTATCCGACCCTGCAAAATAAATTCCACATACCACCGTAGAGAGAATAATATTTCCAAAAATCTAATTTGCTGACTTTGTTTTGGCAACACGACATTATGCCATGGCCCGGTGATTATTCGAACCGTTTCCTTTAACTAGCCCCGCACATAACGCGAGACAGTTTTTTGGCACGTCTTGTCAAAGCAGAGATCATGTCCCCCTTATTATGGGATTCTCATCAATATGGGCGTGGGTAACCCAACCCGCCATCGATTACGGCGCTTGGGGGATAAGCGAGTTTTACCAGGCTAGTGGGGGCGCATAGTTTTGGCCGCCCTTATAAAGGGACAAGGTTTAACCTTTTTCTACCCACGCCTTCTTCCTCCTTGCTCATCCTCTCTTGCGCACTCGAGCTCCAATGCCCAAGCCTACATCCTTCCCCTCAACCTTCTCCAATCATGTACGGAGCGGGAGGCAAATGGATGGCTTCCTTCGTTACGAAGGGACACATCAAGAAGCTGCGCGGAGCCGGATACTTGGCCACGAATATCGCGTATCGGCTGCCCGCTGCGGGGCAGATCATTCCAACCCCTGAACCTCGCGAGAGGGTAGTCTTCCTCCACCACTTCCTCCACGGACTGGGGTTTCCCCTCCATCCATTCGTCCGTGGTCTCATGTTCTACTACGGGCTGGACTTCCATGATCTGGCCCCGAACTTCGTCCTCAACATTTCGGCGTTCATCGTCGTGTGTGAGGCTTTCCTCCGCATCCGGCCCCACTTCGGCCTGTGGTAAAAGACCTTCAATATCAAGCCGAAGGTGGTGGGCGGCCAACAAGCAGAATGCGGCGGAGCCATGGTGGGCAAGATGCCCAACATTATATGGCTTGAAGGCTCCTTCGTGGAGACCATAAAGGGGTGGCAATCGGCGTGGTTCTACATCACCGAGCCGCGCGACGCCAAATGGGTGGCTGCCCCCAAGTTTCGATCCGGAATCCCCACGCGGCTCACCTCCTGGAAAGAGAAGGGCCTGTCCTGGGGTTCATCGGTAGAGCTGGACGGACTCCAGAAATGTATCCGGAATATGGCCGGCAAGAAGCTCAAGCTTGTCAATATAGTCCAGGTCATGCTCATCCGTCGGATCCTCCCGTGCCAACAACGGGACTTCAACTTGTGGGAGTTCGACCCGGCCCAGCACCAGACTCTGAGCGAGCTCTTCGACACGACGCACAAGGACGTCTAGAAGGTGCTGTTCAAGGGCGCCGAGGTCCCTCCCTCCCTCACTGAGGACCGCGGGCTAAGCGCGAAGCGCCAAGCGCATTCGGTGAGTTCTATACATCCGCTAGGATATTTTATTTCCCCTAGCTTAATCATGTGCGGGGTCTGATCTACATGCCTTTGACAGGACTGGGTGGAGACGTCGGGGCAGATTAACTGTCTGGCCCCTCTGCCCGAAGACACTGCGGACGCTCTCCTGACGGAGATGCTGACTCCGGCTCCTTACAAGGTGCCAGAGAAGACCGAGAAGGCCAAGGGAACCCGAAAGAGTTCCCGACGCCAGCGTTTATCGGACTTATCGTCCAATAACTCCGCGACGCACTCCTCCCCCGAAGACGAGGAGGAAGATGAAGATGCTCCCCCTCCAGTCGGGGGAGATAAGAAAAGGAAGGTTGCCCCAACTGGGGGGGGCGAAGGGTCCAAGAAGGGAAGGACTCTCCTTCCGGACAGTTCCACCACCGCTGCGGAAGGCGAAGACGAGTGGCTGCCCAGGGCCAAGCCCCTGGTGAAGTCGTAAGTATTCGAATACCAGAGTAACTCATAGCATTCCTTTGTCGCACTGCTTCTCCTAACGCCAAATCGTGATTATGCAGACCGTCCCGAGCCCGTATTGACGTATCCTCGTCGGACGGCTCCCTGGACTCACGGATATGGATAGCGATCCACTTCCGACCGCCACCTCCCCTTGCCCTACGGATAACGCCAAGGTGTTGTCTCAAGAGGCACCGGGTCGAGGGGAGACAGTCCCGGAGGCGCCTCAAGGCGACCTTCCGGACTCCGGGAGCAGAGGGAACAAGGCCCCCGAGGGCTCCGAGTTCGGCCCTCAACTGAACACCGTGCCGGAACCTCCAGTGGTTCCGGACTCGGGCAGGCGGCCTCCTTCCAAGAGGGGCAAGACGCCTGTGCCGGTGACCTCTGTCCATCCAGAGGCACCGGACAATCTGTTGGGAGCGCTTCGCAGCGCTTCCATCGACGAGGAGCACCGCACTATTATGAGTGCGGTGGTCCAGAAGGTTCAGTCCGTCAAGAGCGGACTGACTGAAGCCTGTGCTAGCCTTCTAACAGGCGTTGAGGTAAGTTTCTGAAATATGGGATTAATATTACCGCATAGACAGTAGCCCCTGATGCTTTGTTTGGTGTTCACAAAGAAAAGCCGAACAGAGGATCAAACAATATCGTAAGAGTCTAATATAAGTATGTCTATATGCGTATGCAGGCTTCGCTGCTGGCCTCTGCCGCACTGACTGCGGAGGTCACCGCACTGAAGCAGGACCTCGAAGGGTCCAAGAAGGAGCTCGGCCTTGCTAAGAGGCAGCTCGAGGAGAACAAAGGTAGGTAGTACCTAGTCTATGGTTATATATAAAAAAAGAACGCGATTGCAAAATGACAGGATCATCGTAAATTTGCCAGGGGCCACAACCGAGGTGGCGACCCTGAAGCAAGCGCTATCCGAGGCCGAAGACAAAGCGGCCAAGGAGCATACCGAGTGGGGAAGGCAGGAGGCACGGGTGGGCGAGGTGCAGCAAGAGCTCCAGGCTCTCGTGATGAAGCATGAGGCGTTGGAGCTTGACTCGAAGACGCGAGAGTCCGAGCTTGCCGTGGCCCTCGAGAGCACAAAGAATGCCAAGGCCGAAGCCCAAAAGGCCCTCCAGGAGATTGATGCGATGAAGAAAATAGCGGCGGGTAAGGCATTTTTTATGCAGAGCAAGCATGTGAAAGTAAATTACATGTTACTTACCCGAATCCGGAGCTCTCTAGGAGCGTTCGCAGATTTGCCCCGCAGCGTGTCGGATGCCGCACAGTTTTACCTTGCCGAGGAGGGAAGCTCAACGGAGAAGTTGTTCTGGGCCCAGTATAGTGGGACCGAACACCTGGTGCCTATGAGCGACCAGCTAAAGCAGCTGGTCGAGCTACACAAGGCAGCCGAACAAGCCATGAAGGGCTTTATAGTCTGGATGTGGCCTGGTAATGCCCTTCCGAACAACTACTTCGGCCTGGTGAGGCGGCTTGTGGATGCCTGCCCACGGCTGGAAGTCGTCAAGCGGTCCGTCTGCATCGAAGGTGCACGCCGGGCTTTCGCCCGTGTGAAGGTGCAATGGGCCAAGCTAGACACCGTGAAGCTGATCATGGAAGGGCCGCTGGAGGGCAAGGAGCATCGCCACCCCGAGATGTACTATGAGGGTGTCCTGAAGGGTGCTTGTCTCGTAGTGGACGAGTGTACAAAAGATATAATATTTGAATGAATTTGCTCATGTGATCCTGTATGCTGAAAACCTGTTTCATATGTGCTTTGCAACGCTTGTTTGAATTTAAAATATTACCTTTTGTTCGGCCGTTTATCAAATCTGAGAGATGGCTAGTCGTCGGCTTCTGCCCCCATGCCACGAGTGCTGGGGTGTTCGGGATAAACCTGAGCACTCTTGTTCCCATTTTTGGGTCCTTCGAGGGAGGTGCTCGGCACAACGAACAAGGCAATCGGACTAATAATGCTTTATCACTCTCACTTAGCCATAGAATTCTATAATTTTAAATTTCGGCGAAGCCCCTGGTATTTGGAAGGCTGAATTCGGGGCGCTATACATGCCTTAGGCCGGACAGAGCCGACTCCTCGCTCTAAGCGGCATAAGTCTTTAGGGACTCGAAAACCTCTCGAACAGCGACCAGTCTCTCGCCTTATCATGACAGTCAGTTTTAGCTTTCTCTACTGAGGTGCTTAGCCCAGCTGAACCGGGGCACAATCGCAGTAGTTCTCCCAGTGCTACCTTAGCCGATATAGCGGAACGTAAGGTACCAAAACATGGGAGCCGGGCAAACCCAACTATTGACCAAAGACATGATTCGGAGCTGATGCATATAATGCTATAAGTTCGGGGTGCCGCACTTGTGAAAGTGTTCGGACTTCTCACACCATATTGTGGGGTACTTAAGCCCCTGGTGTATTGGCCGTACCAAAGTGTACGGTTGCAAGGTGTCATTAATGAACACATATATAAAAGAAAAATGCAAAAACAGACTAAAGCTATGCATTGTTTATTCGAAAAGATGCATTGAAGCAAAATGATACAAGTAGTGCGATAAGCAGAAAATGGGGCTATTTGACATGTCTATTCCAAGGGTAAGCTGCGGAATGGTAATGAAAGCGGGTATTTTGCTCGTTATAGAGACCACCTGGGAGTTCCATGATGCGACGTAGCTTACGGCCCCTCTCGTCCTTGCATCGTGTGTTCGGCGATTATATTGCCGGACAGGGTTTCCAGAGATTAAAGTCCTGAAAACAAAATAACAAAACGGGAAGCCCCTAGTGCGGTTTAAGCCATGTCTTGGGGCGTGCCGTAGTCATGCCCCCATCCCCGCCTGTGCCCATGGTATTTTTAATGCGTAATTATGTACGCATGGCACGAATTTCGCCATTTGGCTTGGGCCAGGGTGGGGACCGCATTGCTATGCGAGCTCGGAACGTGTCAGGCGGTCCTGTTGCTGATTACTCCGGGCGCGCTTGAAGGTGTTTGGGTCCTTAAACTCCGAACTAGTGGATTGCCTTAAGAGGCTGCTTTGCGCTTCCGCTGTGAGGGCCGCAGTGTGCTCCTTCGTTCGGAGAGAGCGCTTTGTGTTTCCGGTAACTGTAATGACCCCCTGAGGTCCTGGCATCTTGAGCTTGAGGTATGCATAATGCGGTACCGCATTGAATCTCGCAAATGCGGTTCGCCCGAGTAGTGCATGATAACCACTGCGGAACGAGACTATATCAAAGATTAACTCTTTGCTTCGGAAGTTATCTGGGGATCCGAAGACCACTTCCAGTGTGACTGAGCCTGTGCAATGGGCCTCTACACCTGGTATGACGCCTTTAAAGGTCGTTTTTGTGGGTTTGATCCTTGAGGGGTCTATACCCATTTTGCGCACTGTGTCCTGGTAAAGCAGGTTCAGGCTGCTGCCGCCATCCATAAGGACTAGAGTGAGGTGAAATCCGTCAATGTTTGGGTCTAGGACCAATGCGGCGAATCCGCCATGACGGATACTAGTGGGGTGGTCTCTGCGATCGAAGGTGATCGGACAGGAGGACCATGGGTTGAACTTTGGGGCGACTGGCTCCAACGCGTATACGTCCCTGAGCGCACGCTTCCGCTCCCTCTTGGGGATGTGGGTTGCGTATATCATGTTCATCGTCCGCACTTGTGGGGGGGAACCTCTTCTATCCTCTGGTGTTCGGCTGCCGGGGCTCTTCTTCGTCATTGCTATGTGGCCCCTTATCTTTCTTTTCGGTATTTAACTTGCCGGCCTGCTTGAGTACCCAACAATCCCTATTGGTGTGGTTGGTTGGCTTGTCGGGGGTGCCGTGTATTTGACACGAGCGATTGAGTATGCGGTACAAACTGGACGGTCCCGGAGTGCTTCTTTTAAATGGCTTTTTCCGCTGACCGGGTTTAGAGCCTTTGAATCCAGCATTGACTGCCGTATCCTCGGTATTGTCGATGTTAATGCGGTGCTTATGTTTGTTGCGACGTGACCTGCCATTGCCGTCCTTGGTATCCGAAGTACCACGGTTCTTTGATATGTTATTACTGTGAGCCAGCCAGCTGTCTTCTCCCGCACAAAAGCGGGTCATGAGTGTCGTGAGGGCTGCCATAGATTTTGACTTTTCCTGACCAAGGTGCCGGGCTAGCCACTCGTCGCGGATGTTGTGTTTAAAAGCTGCTAGGGCCTCTGCATCCGGACAGTTGATGATTTGATTTTTCTTTGTTAGGAACCGTGTCCAGAATTGCCTGGCCGATTCCTCTGGCTGCTGAATTATATGACTCAGGTCATCGGCGTCTGGTGGTCGCACATACGTGCCCTGAAAGTTGTCGAGGAATGCGGCTTCCAGATCTTCCCAACAGCCAATGGACTCTGCTGGCAAGCTGTTGAGCCAATGCCGAGCTGGTCCTTTAAGTTTGAGTGGGAGGTATTTGATTGCGCGTAGGTCATCACCGCGGGCCATGTGGATGTGCAGGAGGAAATCCTCAATCCATACCGCAGGATCTGTCGTGTCGTCGTATGATTCTATGTTTACGGGTTTGAAACCCTCCGGGATTTGATGATCCGTTACTTCATCTGTGAAGCATAAGGGGTGTGCGGCACCTCTGTACTGGGCTATATTGTGATGCAGCTCCAATGAGTCTTGCCCGCTGTGTTCGGCCCGGCCGAATTTACTTTTACTGTATCCGGCGTGACGTTTATCGTCTCGCATAGTGGCGCGCCCTCATGATCCGTAGATCGATCTTGCATGTTTTGCTTTGTCCTCCAATACGTCTTGCAGGTCTGGCGTGTTTCCCCATGCCTTTTTATTTGAATGGCGTCGGGGTGCAGGCTGAGCTTTTGGCTGGAATGCCTCTCTATCGCGGCCACGAGGTGGCCAATCAGCCGTGGCATACACTTCTTCCTCCAGTCGAGGTAGCAACCTGCATTTTGGGTAACTGTTGGAGGGGCGTTCGAGTTTATATTCCTCGGCCGCAAGAACTTCAGTCCATCTGTCAGCTAGCAGATCTTGATCAGCTTGAAGCTGCTGCTGCTTTTTCTTAAGGCTATTTGCCGTGGCTATAAGCCGACGCTTGAAGCGCTCTTGTTCGTCAGGATCCTCTGGCACGACGAATTCGTCATCATCGAGGCTTGCCTCGTCTTCGGAGGGGGCATGTAATTATCATCCTCCACCTCTCCATCTGCCGCTATCTCTGGAGGGCTGGCCTCTCCCTCCTCCTGTCCTAGATCATGCTGGAGGGGATTGTTGCCATCTTCGGCACTATCCGGAGTGTTATTATCTCCTGTGCCGTTATCACCACTTTTGCTTTGGCGGGACTTAGAGCGGCGCCGCTGACGTCGGCACTTGGGTTGCTTCTTGGAGGGGTCATCCTCCGCTGTCTCGTTGCCATTGCCTTCTTTGGGTGTGTCCACCATGTATATATCGTATGATGAGGTGGCTGTCCAGTGCCCTGTGGGCAGTGGTTCCTCTTCCTCTCCCGCATCATTGTCCATACCGTCGATGTCTTCGGAGTCGAAATCGAGCATGTCGGTTAAGTCATCGACGGTGGCTACTAAGTGGTTGGTGGGTGGGCAGCGAATTTCTTCGTCATCCGCATCCCAATCCTGCCGGACATAGTTCGGCCAGGATCCTCCTGACAAGGAGAGAGACCTTCATGAGTTCAGTATGTCGCCAAAGGGCGAGTGTTGAAAAATATCCGCGGAGGTAAACTCCATGATCGGCGCCCTATCGAATTTGCTAGGAACGGGCGCAGGCGGTTCGGAGTCCGTGGCCGGAGAAGGATCCGGCAGTATGACAACACGGGTCTCGTGTAGGGTAAGGTCGATGTTCGGCTCGATCGCCGCTGAGGGTAATGCCTCCGTGGCGGGTTCCATCCACCTGTCCATGGACGGCGCAACTGGCTCCGAATTGAGGGTCAGAGTGGCTGCCGGTGCGATCTCCTGAACACTGTCTGATGGTAGAGCTAAATCGTACTCATCGTGACCGCGTGACGCACAAGGCAGAGGCTCGAATCCGTCGAAGATCAAGTCTCCGCGGATATCGGCCGTGTAGTTTAAGCTTCCAAACCTGACCTGCTGGCCAGGGCGTAACTTTCGATCTGCTCCAGATGGCCAAGCGAGTTGGCCCGCAGTGCAAAGCCGCCAAACACAAAGATCTGTCCGGGGAGAAAAGTCTCACCCTGGACTGCATCGCTATCGATGATCGTAGGAGCCATCAAGCCTAACGGCAACGACACGGAGGAAGTCTCAACGAAAGCACCAATGTCGGTGTCAAAATCGGCAGATCTCGGGTAGGGGGTCCCGAACTGTGCGTCTAAGGCGGATGGTAACAGGAGGCAGGGGACACGATGTTTTACCCAGGTTCGGGCCCTCTTGATGGAGGTAAAACCCTACGTCCTGCTTGATTTATTCTTGATGATATGACTATTACAAGAGTTTATCTACCACGAGATCGGAGAGGCTAAACCCTAGAAGCTAGCCTATGGTATGATTGTATGTTGTCCTACGGACTAAAACCCTCCGGTTTATATAGACACCGGAGAGGGCTAGGGTTACACAAGGTCGGTTACAAAGGAGGAGATATACATATCCGTATTGCCTAGCTTGCCTTCCACGCCAAGTAGAGTCCCATCCGGACACAAGACGAAGTCTTCAATCTTATATCTTCATAGTCTAACAGTCCGGCCAAAGGATATAGTCCGGCTATCCGGAGACCCCATAATCTAGGACTCCCTCAGCCCCCCTCTCCTAGTCCAATTCGGACCATAGGGGAGGGGGCGTGCTGCCTGCCCTAGGCCAGCCCCTCTCTCTTTCCCTTATGGCCCAACAAGGCCCATTAGCCCCCGGGGGTTCCAGTAACCCCTCCGGTACTCCGGTAAAATCCCGATTTTACCCGAAACTCTTCGGATGTCCAAATGTAGGCTTCCAATATATCAATCTTCATGTCTCGACCATCTCGAGACTCCTCGTCATGTCCGAGATCATATCCGGGACTCCGAACTACCTTGGTACATCAAAACATATAAACTCATAAAACCGATCGTCATAGAACTTTAAGCGTGCGGACCCTACGGGTTCGAGAACTATGTAGACATGGCCGAGACATTTCTCCGGTTAATAACCAATAGCGGAACCTGGGTGCTCATATTGGTTCCTACATATTCTACGAAGATCTTTATCGGTTAAACCGCATAATACTATACGTTGTTCTCTTTGTCATTGATATGTTACATGCCCGGGATTCGATCGTCGGTATCCCAATACCTAGTTCAATCTCGTTACCGGCAAGTCTCTTTACTCGTTCCGTAATGCACTATCGCGCAACTAACTCATTAGTTGCATTGCTTGCAAGGCTTATAGTGATGTGCATTACTGAGAGGGCCCAAAGATACCTCTCCGACAATCGGAGTGACAAATCCTAATCTTGATCTAGGCCAACTCAACAAGTACCATCGGAGACACTTGTAGAGCACCTTTATAATCACCCAGTTACGTTGTGACGTTTGGTAGCACACAAAGAGTTCCTCCGGTATTCGGGAGTTGCATAATCTCATAGTCATAAGAACATGTATAAGTCATGAAGAAAGCAATAGCAGTAAACAAAAACAATCAAGTGCTAAGCTAACGGAATGGGTCAAGTCAATCACATCATTCTCCTAATAATGTGATCCCATTGATCGAATAACAACTCATGTCTATGGTTAGGAAACTTAACCATCTTTGATCAATGAGCTAGTCAAGTAGAGGCATACTAGTGACACTATGTTTGTCTATGTATTCACACATGTATTATGTTTCCGGTTAATACAATTCTAGCATGAATAATAAACATTTATCATGAAATAAGGAAATAAATAATGACTTTATTATTGCCTCTAGGGCATATTTCCTTCAGTTCTATAGGCCCATAATGCATCACCCAGTTTCTTTGACCAATTCTTTCTAGATCTATTAACAGTCTTTTGCAAAATTAATTTGAGCTCTCTGTTACTCAATTCTACTTGACCACTAGACTGTGGGTGATAAGGAGATGCAATTCTATGATTAACATCATACTTAGCAAGCATTTTACGAAAGGCACCATGAATGAAATGTGAACCACCATCAGTCATTAAGTATCTAGGGACTCCAAACCTCGGGAAAATAACTTCTTTAAGCATCTTAATAGATGTGTTATGATCAGCACTACTAGTTGGAATAGCTTCTACCCAGTTAGTAACGTAATCAACAACAACTAAAATATGTGTATACCCATTAGAGGAAGGAAATGGTCCCATATAATCAAAGCCCCAAACATCAAATGGTTCAATAACAAGTGAATAATTCATAGGCACTTCTTGACGTCTACTAATATTACCAATTCTTTGTCATTCATCACAAGACAAGACAAACTTACGGGCATCCTTGAAGAGAGTAGGCCAATAAAAACCGGATTGCAATACCTTATGCGCAGTTCTATCTCCAATGTGGTGCCCTCCATAAGCTTCGGAGTGGCACTTGCATAGGATATGTTCCTGTTCATGCTCAGGTACACAACGTCTAATAACACCATCTATTCCTTCTTTATAAAGATGTGGGTCATCCCAAAAGTAATGTCTCAAATCATAGAAAAACTTTTTCTTTTGCTGGTATGTGAAACTAGGTGGTATGAATTTAGCAACAATGTAATTAGCATAATCAGCATACCATGGAGCAGTACGAGAAGCATTTATGACAGCTAATTGTTCATCAGGAAAGCTATCATCAATAGGTAGTGGGTCATCAAGAACATTCTCTAACCTAGACAAGTTGTCTGCAATGGGGTTCTCAGCTCCCTTTCTATCAATAGTATGCAAATCAAATTCTTGTAGCAAGAGAACCCATCTAATAAGTCTAGGTTTAGCATCTTTCTTTTCCATAAGGTATTTAATAGCAGCATGATCAGTGTGACTAGTTACTTTAGAATAAAAATATAAGGTCTGAACTTATCACAAGCAAAAACAACTGCTAAAAATTCTTTTTCAGTAGTAGCATAATTTCTATGGGAACTATCTAGAGTTTTACTAGCATATTGGATAACATTCAGCTTCTTATCAACTCTTTGTCCTAGAACAGCACCTACAGAATAATCGCTAGAATCACACATAATTTCAAAGGGTAAATTTCAATCAAGTGGCTGAACAATAGGTGCAGAAATCAAAGCTTTCCTAAGTATTTCAAATGCTTCTACACAATCATCATCAAAGACAAAAGGAATATCTTTTTGTAATAGGTTAGTCAGAGGCCAGGAAATTTTTGAAAAGTCCTTCATGAACCTCCTATAAAAACTGGCATGACCAAGGAAACTTCTTATACCTTTGATGTCCTTGGGACACGACATCTTTTCAATAGCATCAACTTTAGCTTTATCAACATCAATACCTTTTTCAAAAAATTTATGCCCCAAGACAATACCTTCATTAACCATAAAGTTGCACTTCTCCTAGTTCAAGACAAGATTAGTTTCTTCACATCTCTACAAAACTCGATCAAGATTGATCAAGCAATCATCAAAAGAGGATCCATAAACAGAGAAATCGTCCATGAAAACCTCACAAATCTTTTCACAAAAGTCAGAGAATATAGCCATCGTGCATCTTTGAAAGGTAGCAGGTGCATTACATAAACCAAAAGGCATACATCTATAAGCAAAAGTACCGAAAGGGCAAGTAAAAGTGGTCTTTGCTTGATCATCAACTGACACAGGTATTTGAGAGAAGCCAAAGTACCCATCTAGAAAGAAAAAATGTGTATGTTTGGATAATCTTTCTAGCATTTGATCAATGAAAGGCAAAGGGTAATGATATTTTTAGTAGCTTTATTTAATTTGCGAAAATCAATTACCATCCTATAACCTATAATAATTCTTTGTGGGATCAATTCATCTTTATCATTAGGAACAACAGTAATACCTCCCTTCTTAGGGACACAATGGACAAGACTTACCCACTGACTATCAGCAACGGGATAAATTATACTTGCCTCAAGGAGCTTTAATATTTCCTTTCTTACCACTTCCTTCATCTTAGGATTTAGCCGTCGTTGGTGATCAATAACTGGTTTGGCATCTTTCTCCAAATTTATTTTGTGTTGACATAGAGTGGGACTAATGCCCTTAAGATCATCAAGAGTATATCCAATAGCAGCACAGTGCTTCTTCAGAGTTTTCATAATCTCTCTTCTTCATGCTCTGAAAGGTTAGCACTAATAATAACATGATATATCTTCTTTTCATCAAGATAAGCATATTTAAGAGTATCAGGTAATGGTTTAAGCTCAAACACGGGATCACCCTTGGGTGGAGGAGGATCCCCTAGGATTTCAACGGGCAAGTTGTGTTTCAAAATAGGTCCCTGTTTAAAGAATACTTCATCTATTTCCCTTCTTTCATTCATAAACATATCAATTTCATGGTCTAGCAAATATTGTTCTAAGGGATCAGTAGGAGGTACGGCAATAGAAGCAAGACCAATAATTTCATCTTTACTAGGCAATTCCTCATCATGTGGTTGTCTATGAAACCTAGCAAAATTAAACTCATGAGACATATCCCCTAAACCAACAGAAACAATATCCTTATTGCAGTCTATCTTAGCATTAACAGTATTCAAGAAGGGTCTGCCAAATATAATGGGACAAAAGCTATCTTGTGGCGAACCAAGAACAAGAAAATCAGCAGGATATTTAACCTTCCCACACAAGACTTCAACATCTCTAACAATCCCAATTGGTGAAATAGTATCTCTATTGGCAAGCTTAATGGTAACATTGATATCTTCTATCTCAGCAGGTGCAATATCATGCATAATTTCTTTGTATAAGGAATGAGGCATTGCACTTGCACTAGCACCCATATCACATAAGCCATGATAGCAATGATCTCCTATTTTAACAGAAATAACAGGCATGCCTACAACAGGTCTATGTTTATTTTTAGTATCAGGTCCAGTAATTCTAGCAGTCTCATCACAGAAGTAAATAACATGCCCATCAATATTATCAGCCAAGAGATCTTTAACCATAGCAATATTAGGTTGAAATTTAACTTGCTCAGGGGGTTTGTGTGTCCTAATATTACTGTTGTTGACTACATTTGAAACTTTAGCATGATCCTTTATTCTAACAGGGAAAGGTGGTTTCTCAACATAAGCAGTAGGAACAACAGGATCATTATAAGTGATAGTCTTTTCTTCAACTTTAATAGGTGCAACTACTTTTACTTCAATGGGAGGATTATATTTAAACCACTTCTCCTTAGGGAGATCAACATGAGTAGCAAAGGATTCACAAAAGGAAGCTACTATCTCAGAGTCAAGTCCATATTTAGTGCTAAATTCACGAAAAGCATCGGTATCCATAAAAGATTTAATACAATCAAACTTAGGTGTTATACCTGACTCCTTACCTTCGTCAAGATCCCAATCTTCAGAGTTGCTTTAATTCTTTCCAATAAATCCCATTTGAATTCAATAGTATTCATCATAAAAGATACAGTACAAGAAGTATCGAGCATGGAGCGATTACTGAGAGAAAGCCGAGCATAAAAATTTTGAATAATCATTTCTCTTGAGAGCTCATGATTGGGGCATGAATATAACATTGACTTATGCCTCCCCTAAGCATGAGCGATGCTTTCTCCTTCGTGAGGCCAAAAATTATATATATAATTACGGTCACGATGAACAAGATGCATAGGATAAAACTCCTGGTGAAATTCCAATTTCAATCGCTTATAGTCCCATGATCCCATATCATCACATAGCCTATACCATGTCAATACATCTCCCTTCAAATATAAAGGGAAAACCTTCTTCTTGATAACATCCTCGGGCATAGCTGCAAGCTTAAATAATCCACAAACTTCATCCACATAGATTAAGTGTAAATTGGGATGCAATGTTCCATCTCCTGCAAAAGGATTAGCTAACAGTTTCTCTATCATACCCGAAGGAATTTCAAAGCAAACATTTTCAGTAGGGTTAGTAGGTTGAGGAGAAACTCTTTGCTCTACTGGTCAGGGTGAAGATACCCCGAACAAGCCCCTCAAAGGATTATGTTCCATCATAACAAGTGATAGTAAATTTCAGCACACCATATAAATTTTTTCTTACCAAATTCCACCTACTGATGACCCACAAGTATAGGGGGTCTATCGTAGCCTTTTCGGTAAGTAAGAGTGTCGAACCCAATGAGGAGCAGAAGGAAATGATAAGCAGTTTTCAGTAAGGTATTCTCTGCAAGCACTGAAATTATCGGTAACAGATAGTTTTGTGATAAGGTAATTTGTAATGAGTAGCAAGTAATAAAAGTAAATAAGGTGCAGCAAGATGGCCCAATCCTTTTTGTAGCAAAGGACAAGCCTGGACAAACTCTTATATAGAGAAAAGCGCTCCCGAGGACACATGGGAATTATCGTCAAGCTAGTTTTCATCACGCTCATATGATTCGTGTTCGGTACTTTGATAATTTGATATGTGGATGGACCCATGCTTGGGTTCTATCCTTACTTGGACAAGCATCCCACTTATGATTAACCCCCATTGCAAGCATCCGCAACTACAACAGAAGTATTAAGGTAAACCTAACCATAGCATGAAACATATGGATCCAAATCAGCCCCTTACGAAGCAACACATAAACTAGGGTTTAAGATTCTGTCACTCTAGCAACCCGTCATCTACTTATTACTACCCAATGCCTCCCTCTAGGCCCAAAAATGGTGAAGTGTCATGTAGTCGACGTTCACATGACACACTAGAGGGATGACAACATACATCTCATCAAAATATCGAACGAATACCAAATTCACATGATTACTAATAGCAAGACTTCTCCCATGTCCTTAGGAACAAATGTAACTACTCACAAAGCATATTCATGTTCATAATCAGAGGGGTATTAATATGCATAATGGATCTAAACATATGATCTTCCACCAAGTAAACCAACTAGCATCAACTACAAGGAGTAATCAACAGTACTAGCAACCCCCAGGTACCAATCTGAGGTTTGGATACAAAGATTAGATACAAGAGATGAACTAGGGTTTGAGATGGGATGGTGCTTGATACGTCTCCATCGTATCTACTTTTCCAAACACTTTTGCCCTTGTTTTGGACTCTAACTTGTATGATTTGAATGGAACTAACCCGGACTGGCGCTGTTTTCAGCAGAATTACCATGATGTTGTTTTATGTGCAGAAAACAAATATTCTCGGAATGACCTGAAACTCCATGGGAGGTCTTATAAAAAATAATAAAAAATCCTCGCCAAATATGAAGACCAGGGGGCCCACACCCTTTCCACGAGGGTGGGGGGCGCCTCCCCCCCTAGGGCGCGCCCCCTACCTCGTGGGCCCCCTATTGACCCTCCGATGCCAACTCCAACTCTATATATTTGCTTTCAGAGAGAAAAAATAGGAGAGAACAAATCATCGCGTTTTACGATACAGAGCCGCCGCCAAGCCCTAAAACCTCTCGGGAGGGCTGATCTGGAGTCCGTTCGGGGCTCCGGAGAGGGGGATTCGTCGCCGTCGTCATCATGAACCATCCTCCATCACCAATTTCATGATGCTCACCGCCGTGCGTGAGTAATTGCATCGTAGGCTTGCTGGATGGTGATGGGTTGGATGAGATTTATCATGTAATCGAGTTAGTTTTGTTAGGGTTTGATCCCTAGTATCCATTATGTTCTGAGATTGATGTTGCTATGACTTTGCTATGCTTAATGCTTGTCACTAGGGCCCGAGTGCCATGATTTCAGATCAGAACCTATTATGTTTTCATGAATATATGTGAGTTCTTGATCTTATCTTGCAAGTCTATAGTCACCTACTATGTGTTATGATCCGGCAACCCCGAAGTGACAATAATCGGGACCACTCCCGGTGATGACCATAGTTTGAGGAGTTCATGTATTCACTATGTGCTAATGCTTTGTTATGGTTCTCTATTAAAAGGAGGCCTTAATATCCCTAAGTTTCCAATAGGACCCCGCTGCCACAGGAGGGTAGGACAAAAGATGTCATGCAAGTTCTTTTCCATAAGCATGTATGACTATATACGGAATACATGCCTACATTACATTGATGAATTGGAGCTAGTTCTGTGTCACCCTATGTTGTGACTGTTACATGATGAACCGCATCCGGCATAATTATCCATCACTGATCCGGTGCCTACGAGTTTTCCATATACTGGTTCTCGCTTATTTACTTTTCCACTATTACTATTACAATCACTACAAAATACCGAAAACATTACTTTTGCTGTCTTTACTTTTGTTGCCGCTACCACCACTATCATATTACTTTGCTGCTAAACACTTTGCTGCAGATACTAAGTTTCCAGGTGTGGTTGAATTGACAACTCAGCTGCTAATACTTGAGAATATTCTTTGGCTCCCCTTGTGTCCAATAAATAAATTTGGGTTGAATACTATATCCTCGAAAGCTGTTGCGATCCCCTATACTTGTGGGTTATCAAGAACCTTTTTCTGGCGCCGTTGCCGGGGAGCATAGCTCTATTCTTTGAGTCACTTGGGATTTATATCTGCTGGACACTATGAAGAACTTGAGAGATCCAAAAACCAAGATCTATCCCTCAACTACGAGGGGAGGTAAGGAACTGCCATCTAGCTCTGCACTTGATTCACCTTCTGTTATGAGTAAGTTTGCGACACCTACACCTGCTTCTGCTATTCGTTCTGATATGTCGCATGTTATTGATGATGCCACTTCTGCTATGCATGATACTTATGATGAAACTTCTGCTATGCCTGATACTACTGTGCCCCTTAGTGAATTTCTTGATGAACCAATTGCTAGGGCTAGAGAAAGAGAAATTATTGAATCTGAATACGATGATGATAGTGATGATGAAAATATGCCTATTATTCCTGAGGATTATTTATTTGATCAAGATGCTTCTTTAGCTATTTTAGCTTGCAGAGATAGATATGAGCTTAAGAGGTTATTAATTAAATGGAACAAAGAATCACTTAGAGATAGAATGAGACCTGACCCTGCTTTTGCTACTTCAGTGTGTTCCTGATAAAGATTATGAATTCTCTATTGATCCTGATATAATTACTTTGGTTGAATCTGATCCGTTTTATGGCTATGAATCTAAAACTGTTGTGGCACATCTTACTAAGTTAAATGATATAGCTGCCCTGTTCACTAATAATGAGAGATCACGTTATCTCTATTTACTCAAAATATTTCCGTTCTCATTAAAGGGTGATGCTAAGATATGGTTTAATTCTCTTGATCCTGGTTGTGTGCGTAGTACCGAGGATATGATTTATTACTTCTCTGCTAAATATTTCCCTGCTCATAAGAAACAAGCTGCTTTGAGGGAAATATACAATTTTGTGCAAATTAAAGAAGAGAGTCTCCCATAAGCTTGGGGGAGGCTTCTCAAGCTACTTAATGCTTTACCTGATCATCCTCTTAAGAAACTTGAAATACTTGATATCTTTTATAATGGACTAACCGATGCTTCCAGAGATTACCTGGATAGTTGTGCTGGTTCTCTTTTCAGGGAAAGAACACCGGATGAAGCTGAAATTCTATTGAATAATATGTTGACAAATGAAAATAATTAGGCACCTCCTGAGCCAACTCCTGCTCCAATTACTGAACCTATTCCTAAACCAACTCCGAAGAAGAGAGGTGTTCTATTTCTTAGTCCCGAAGATATGCAAGAGGCAAAGAAATCTATGAAATAAAAAGGTATTAAAGCTGAAGACGTTAAGAATTTACCTCCTATTGAAGAAATACATGGTCTTAATATACCGCCTTTTGAAGAAACATATGATCTTAATTATTTATTTACTGAAGAACCTCCTGATCCCGATATCCCGACACAGGTAGTAAAGGTAAATTCTCTCTATAGATATGATAAAGCTGAAGTCCCTCCTACTAAAATTGCTAGTCAATGCTTGGATGAGTTTGATAACTTTATGTATAAGCAAGATGACTTCAATGCTTATTCTGGTAGACAATTAAAAGAAAATGCTTATATGATTAGACGCTTGGGTGATTATATGGCTGATATTAAAGGTGAATTTAAACTTGTTAGCAAACATGCTTCTATGGTTACGACTCAAGTAGAACAAGTACTTAAGGCTCAAAAATAAGTGCTTGATGAAATGAATAGTAAGAAAAATGATTATGATGTTAGAGTGGCTACTAGAACTGGTAGAATGACTCAGGAACCTTTGTATCTTGAAGGCCACCCTAAGAATCGAGCAAGATTCTCAAAGAAATAATATTGATGTTCCTAGTTCTTCTAAAAAGAAGAAGAAGAAAAATGATAGGACTGTGCAAACTTCTAGTGAACCTATTGCTGAACCACCTGATAATCCAAATAATATTTCTATGTCTGATGCTGAAACACAATCTGGTAATGAACATGAACCTAGTAAAGATATTAATAATGATGTCCATGATGATGCTCAACCTAGAAATGATAATGATGTGGAAATTGAACCTGTTGTTGATCTTGATAACCCACAATCAAAGAATCAACGTTATGATAAAAGAGACTTTGTTGCTAGGAAACACGGTAAAGAAAGGGAACCTTGGGTTCAGAAACCCATGCCTTTTCCTTCGAAACCATCCAAGAAAAAGGATGATGAGGATTTTGAGCGCTTTGCTGAAATGATTAGGCCTATCTTTTTGCGTATGAGATTAACTGATGTGCTCAAAACAAATCCTTATGCTAAATATATGAAAGATATCATTACTAATAAAAGAAAGATACCGGAAGCTAAAATTTCCACCATGCTTGCTAATTATACTTTTAAGGGTGGAATACCAAAGAAACTTGGAGACCCCGGAGTACCTACTATACCTTGCTCCATTAAAAGAAATTATATTAAAACTGCTTTATGTGATCTTGGAGCCGGTGCTAGTGTTATGCCTCTCTCTTTATATCGTAGACTTGACTTGAATAAGTTGACACCTACTGAAATATCTTTGCAAATGGCTGATAAATCAACTACTATACCTGTCGGTATTTGTGAGGATATGCCTGTTGTGGTTGCAACGTTACTATTTTAGCGGACTTTGTTATTCTTGATATTCCCAAGGATGATAGTATGTCTATTATTCTTGGAAGACCTTTTCTTAATACTGCAGGGGCTGTTATTGATTGCAACAAAGGCAATGTCACTTTTCATGTTAATGGTAATGAGCATACGATACACTTTCCGAGGAAACAACCTCGAGTTCATAGTAACAACTCTATTGGAAAAATTCCATCGATTATATTTGGAGGTTTTGAATTTCCTCTTCCTACTGTCAAGAAGAAATATGATATTCTTATTGTTGGGGATGTGCATATCCCCGTTGAGGTAACTTAGTGTTATTCGAAATTTCTCCGGTTTCATGATTATCGGAATGAGTTTGTTAACAAGACTTGATCAACCTTGTTAGTGGATTCTTTTTGATGAGCATGAGATGGATGAAACTAGAAGCACAAACTTCTGTACCCTCTCTATATTTTCTGTTATTTAGATTAAATAAAGTAAAAATAGTATTTTCTGTCTGTTCCTAACTTATCCGTGCAATATAAAAATTATCCCAAAAATAAAAGTCCTCAGAATGCCATGCCAATTTAATATGATTTTTTCGGGAATATTTGAGGATTTACCGTGCAAAAATTACCGCGGGAGGTGCTGCCACCTGGCCACGAGGGTGGTAGGCACCCCCCCCTATAGGGCGCGCCCCCCTGCCTCGTGGGCCCACGGTGGCCCTCCTCCACTTATCCCAGCACCCATCTTCTTCCTCTATCTCACACAAACCCGAAAAACCAACTCAAGCATGAGTTCCAGCCACTTTTGCTACGATTTTCGATCTCCTTGCTCAAAGCACCTCTCTCAAAACTGCTTGGGGAGATTATACCTTGGTATGTGACTCCTCCATTGGTCCAATTAGTTTTTGTTCTACTGCTTTATTCATTGCAAATTTGTGCTACATAGGTGACCATGTTCTTGAGCTTGCATGTCAAATTTATATGGTTCCAAGTAGTTCTAATGCTTGATATAGGCTCTAGGCACTTGTAGGAGTAGTTACTATCAGTTTTATTGAGTTTGGTTTACTTTTATTTTGAAGTTACTAAAAATTTCAGATTGTTTCAGAAAAATGATGAGGAGATTATTGAGGGGCTCATCAAGCCAAAGCTCATAGGAAAAGGCACCTAAGCCTAAGTATAATTTGCCACGCACCGCGGAGATTCGGGAGTGTGAATGGCCTTCTGAAGATTTCTTGAGAGCAGCCGGTATCTATGAAGATTTTCATGAATTGGCTCACAATGCAGGCCTCATCTCTTTCCTCCATGACCAATGCGATCAGTATCTCTTACTCACAAATACCTTTGTGCAAAACTTTTATTTCCATCCTAGGAAGTCACCACCTACGATGGAATTTCATTTATATGATGAGCCTAAGGAGATGTCACTTTTTGATTTCTGTCGGATTTGTTTAGTCCCTTTTGAGGGCAAGACAGAAGAACCATATCATGATGATGTGGCCGGGTTTATTGATAATATCATTGTAGGAGAAACCAGGAAGGTTTCCGATGCACGAATCACTAGCATACATTTTCCTGTTTTGCGTTACTATGCATTATTTGCTAGTCGTTGTTTAATTGGACGCGGAAATTCTGGAAACCTTAGTATCCCTAATTTAATTATTCTGCTCCAAGGTTTATATAGTGATAACACTTTTAGTTTGGGCGGTATTATTGCTAGACGGTTAAATAAGAACCGTACTAAGGGCCCCATCTTTGGAGGCATCTATGCCACACGCCTAGCCGCACATTTTAACATACCTATTAGGTGTTGGGGAACGTAGTAATTTCAAAAATTTCCTACGCACACGCAAGATCATGGTGATGCATAGCAACGAGAGGAGAGAATGTGATCTATGTACCCTTGTAGATCAACAACAGAAGCGTTTGGTTGATGTAGTCGTACGTCTCCATGGCCCGACCGATCAAGCACTGAAACTACGGCACCTCCGAGTTCTAGCACACGTTCAGCTCGATGACGATCCCCGGACTCCGATCCAGCAAAGTGTCGGGGAAGAGTTCCGTCAGCACGACGGCGCGGTGACGATCTTGATGTACTACTGTCGCAGGGCTTCGCCTAAGCACCGCTACAATATTATCGAGGACTATGGTGGCAGGGGGCGCCGCACACGGCTAAGAATATGATCACGTGGATCAACTTGTGTTCCTCTGGGGAGTCCTTGCCTCCGTATATAAAGGCTCAAGGGGGGGTGCGGCCGGCCTAGGAGAGGCGCGCCAGGAGGAGTCCTACTCCCTCCGGGAGTAGGATTCCCCCCCAATCCTAGTTGGAATAGGATTCGCGGAGGGGGGAAAAGAGAAAGGGGGGCCGGCCCCCTCTCCTTGTCCTATTCCGACCAAGGGAGGGGAGGGGCGCGTGGCCCATCTCAGGCTACCTCTTCTCTTTTCCACTAAGGCCCACTAAGGCCCATATAGCTCCCGGGGGGTTCCAGTAACCTCCCGGTACTCCGATAAAATCCCGATTTCACCCGGAACACTTCCGATATCCAAACATAGGCTTCCAATATATCAATCTTTATGTCTCGACCATTTCGAGACTCCTCGTCATGTCCGTGATCACATCCGGGACTCCGAACAACCTTCGGTACATCAAAACGTATAAACTCATAATATAACTGTCATCGAAACCTTAAGCGTGCGGACCCTACGGGTTCGAGAACAATGTAGACATGACCGAGACATGTCTCCGGTCAATAACCAATAGCGGGACCTAGATGCCCATATTGGCTCCTACATATTCTACGCAGGTCTTTATCGGTCAGACCACATAACAACATACGTTGTTCCCTTTGTCATCGGTATGTTACTTGCCCGAGATTCGATCATCGGTATCCAATACCTTGTTCAATCTCGTTACCGGCAAGTCTCTTTACTCGTTCCGTAATACATCATCTCGCAACTAACTCATTAGTTGCATTGCTTGCAAGGCTTAAGTGATGTGCATTACCGAGAGGGCCCAGAGATACCTCTCCGATGATCGGAGTGACAAATCCTAATCTCGAAATACGTCAACCCAACATGTACCTTTGGAGACACCTGTAGAGCACCTTTATAATCACCCAGTTACGTTGTGACGTTTGGTAGCACACAAAGTGTTCCTCCGGCACACGGGAGTTACATAATCTCATAGTCATAGGAACATGTATAAGTCATGAAGAAAGCAATAGCAACATACTAAACGATCGGGTGCTAAGCTAATGGAATGGGTCATGTCAATCAGATCATTCAACTAATGATGTGATCCCGTTTAATCAAATGACAACTCTTTGTCCATGGTTAGGAAACATAACCATCTTTGATTAACGAGCTAGTCAAGTAGAGGCATACTAGTGACACTGTTTGTCTATGTATTCACACATGTATTATGTTTCCGGTTAATACAATTCTAGCATGAATAATAAACTTTTATCATGATATAAGGAAATAAATAATAACTTTATTATTGCCTCTAGGGCATATTTCCTTCAGTCTCCCACTTGCACTAGAGTCAATAATCTAGATTACACAGTAATGATTCTAACACCCATGGAGCCTTGGTGCTGATCATGTTTTGCTCGTGGAAGAGGCTTAGTCAACGGGTCTGCAACATTCAGATCCGTATGTATCTTGCAAATCTCTATGTCTCTCACCTGGACTAGATCCCGGGTGGAATTGAAGCGTCTCTTGATGTGCTTGGTTCTCTTGTGAAATCTGGATTCCTTCGCCAAGGCAATTGCACCATTATAGTCACAAAAGATTTTCATTGGACCCGATGCACTAGGTATGACACCTAGATCGGATATGAACTCCTTCATCCAGACTCCTTCATTCGCTGCTTCCGAAGCAGCTATGTATTCCGCTTCACACGTAGATCCCTCCACGACGCTCTGTTTAGAACTGCACCAACTGACAGCTCCACCGTTTAATGTAAACACGTATCCGGTTTGCGATTTAGAATCGTCCGGATCAGTGTCAAAGCTTGCATCAACGTAACCGTTTACGATGAGCTCTTTGTCACCTCCATATACGAGAAACATATCCTTAGTCCTTTTCAGGTACTTCAGGATGTTCTTGACCGCTGTCCAGTGATCCACTCCTGGATTACTTTGGTACCTCCCTGCTAGACTTATAGCAAGGCACACATTAGGTCTGGTACACAGCATTGCATACATGATAGAAGCCTATGGCTGAAGCATAGGGAACATCTTTCATTTTCTCTCTATCTTCTGCAGTGGTCGGGCATTGAGTCTGACTCAACTTCACACCTTGTAACACAGGCAAGAACCCTTTCTTTGCTTGATCCATTTTGAACTTCTTCAAAATCTTGTCAAGGTATGTGCTTTGTGAAAGTCCAATTAAGCGTCTTGATCTATCTCTATAGATCTTTATGCCTAATATGTAAGCAGCTTCACCGAGGTCTTTCATTGAAAAACTCTTATTCAAGTATCCCTTTATGCTATCCAGAAATTCTATATCATTTCCAATCAGTAATATGTCATCCACATATAATATCAGAAATGCTACAGAGCTCCCACTCACTTTCTTGTAAATACAGGCTTCTCCGAAAGTCTGTATAAAACCAAATGCTTTGATCACACTATCAAAGCGTTTATTCCAACTCCGAGAGGCTTGCACCAGTCCATAAATGGATCGCTGGAGCTTGCACACTTTGTTAGCTCCCTTTGGATCGACAAAACCTTCCGGTTGCATCATATACAACTCTTCTTCCAGAAATCCATTCAGGAATGCAGTTTTGACATCCATCTGCCAAATTTCATAATCATAAAATGCGGCAATTGCTAACATGATTCGGACAGACTTAAGCATCGCTACGGGTGAGAAGGTCTCATCGTAGTCAACCCCTTGAACTTGTCGAAAACCTTTTGCGACAAGTCGAGCTTTGTAGATAGTAATATTACCATCAGCGTCAGTCTTCTTCTTGAAGATCCATTTATTCTCAATTGCTTGCCGATCATCGGGCAAGTCAACCAAAGTCCATACTTGGTTCTCATACATGGATCCCATCTCAGATTTCATGGCTTCAAGCCATTTTGCGGAATCTGGGCTCACCATCGCTTCTTCATAGTTCGTAGGTTTATCATGATCTAGCAACATGATTTCCAGAACAGGATTACCGTACCACTCTGGCGCGGATCTCACTCTGGTTGATCTACGAGGTTCAGTAGTATCTTGTCCTGAAGTTTCATGATCATTATCATTAGCTTCCTCACTAATTGGTGTAGGTGTCGCAGAAACAGTTTTCTGTGATGTACTACTTTCCAATAAGGGAGCAGGTACAGTTACCTCATCAAGTTCTACTTTCCTCCCACTCACATCTTTCGAGAGAAACTCCTTCTCTAGAAAGTTTCCGAATTTAGCAACAAAAGTCTTGCCTTCGGATCTGTGATAGAAGGTGTATCCAATAGTTTCCTTTGGATATCCTATGAAGACACATTTGTCCGATTTGGGTTCGAGCTTATCAGGTTGAAGCTTTTTCACATAAGCATCGCAGCCCCAAACTTTCAGAAACGACAACTTTGGTTTCTTGCCAAACCATAGTTCATAAGGCGTCGTCTCAACGGATTTTGATGGTGCCCTATTTAACGTGAATGCGGCCGTCTCTAAAGCATAACCCCAAAATGATAGCGGTAAATCAGTAAGAGACATCATAGATCGCACCATATCTAGTAAAGTACGATTACGATGTTCGGATACACCATTACGCTGTGGTGTTCCGGGTGGCGTGAGTTGCGAAACTATTCCGCATTGTTTCAAATGTACACCAAACTCGTAACTCAAATATTCTCCTCCACGATCAGATCGTAGAAACTTTATTTTCTTGTTATGATGATTTTCAACTTCACTCTAAAATTCTTTGAACTTTTCAAATGTTTCAGACTTATGTTTCATTAAGTAGATATACCCATATCTGCTTAAGTCATCTGTGAAGGTGAGAAAATAACGATATCCGCCACGAGCCTCAATATTCATCGGACCACATACATCTGTATGTATGATTTCCAACAAATCTGTTGCTCTCTCCATAGTACCGGAGAACGGTGTTTTAGTCATCTTGCCCATGAGGCATGGTTCGCAAGTACCAAGTGATTCATAAGCAAGTGGTTCCAAAAGTCCATCAGTATGGAGTTTCTTCATGCGCTTTACACCAATATGACCTAAACGACAGTGCCACAAATAAGTTGCACCATCATTATCAACTCTGCATCTTTTGGCTTCAACATTATGAATATGTGTGTCACTACTATCGAGATTCAATAAGAATAGACCACTCTTCAAGGGTGCATGACCATAAAAGATATTACTCATATAAATAGAACAACCATTATTCTCTGATTTAAATGAATAACCGTCTCGCATTAAACAAGATCCAGATATAATGTTCATGCTCAACGTGGCACCAAATAACAATTATTTAGGTCTAATACTAATCCCGAAGGTAGATGTAGAGGTAGTGTGCCGACCGCGATCACATCGACTTTGGAACCGTTTCCCACGCGCATCGTCACCTCGTCCTTAGCCAATCTTCGCTTAATCCGTAGTCCCTGTTTCGAGTTGCAAATGTTAGCAACAGAACCAGTATCAAATACCCAGGTGCTACTGCGAGCATTAGTAAGGTACACATCAATAACATGTATATCACATATACCTTTGTTCACCTTGCCATCCTTCTTATCCGCCAAATACTTGGGGCAGTTTCGCTTCCAGTGACCAGTCTGCTTGCAGTAGAAGCACTCAGTTTCGGGCTTAGGTCCAGACTTGGGTTTCTTCTCTTGAGCAGCAACTTGCTTGCTGTTCTTCTTGAAGTTCCCCTTCTTCTTCCCTTTGCCCTTTTTCTTGAAACTAGTGATCTTGTTGACCATCAACACTTGATGCTCCTTTTTGATTTCTACCTCCGCAGCTTTCAGCATTGCGAAGAGCTTGGGAATAGTCTTATTCATCCCTTGCATATTATAGTTCATCACGAAGCTCTTGTAGCTTGGTGGCAGTGATTGGAGAATTATGTCAATGACGCAATCATCTAGAAGATTAACTCCCATCTGAATCAAGTGATTATTATACCCAGACATTTTGAGTATATGCTCACTGACAGAACTGTTCTCCTCCATCTTGCAGCTATAGAACTTATTGGAGACTTCATATCTCTCAATCCGGGCATTTGCTTGAAATATTAACTTCAACTCCTGGAACATCTCATATGCTCCATGACGTTCAAAACGTCGTTGAAGTCCCGATTCTAAGCCGTAAAGCATGGCACACTGAACTATCGAGTAGTCATCAGCTTTGCTCTGCCAGACGTTCATAACATCTGGTGTTGCTCCAGCAGCAGGCCTGGCACCCAGCGGTGCTTCCAGGACGTAATTCTTCTGTGCAGCAATGAGGATAATCCTCAAGTTACGGACCCAGTCCGTGTAATTGCTACCATCATCTTTCAACTTTGCTTTCTCAAGGAACGCATTAAAATTCAACGGAACAACAGCACGGGCCATCTATCTACAATCAAACATACATAAGCAAGATACTATCAGGTACTAAGTTCATGATAAATTTAAGTTCAATTAATCAAATTACTTAAAGAACTCCCACTTAGATAGACATCCCTCTAATCCTCTAAGTGATCACGTGATCCAAATCAACTAAACCATGTCCGATCATCATGTGAGATGGAGTAGTTTCATTGGTGAACATCACTATGTTGATCATATCTACTATATGATTCACGCTCGACCTTTCGGTCTCCGTGTTCCAAGGCCATATCTGCATATGCTTGGCTCGTCAAGTATAACCTGAGTATTCCGCGTGTGCAACTGTTTTGCACCCGTTGTATTTGAACGTAGAGCCTATCACACCCGATCATCACGTGGTGTCTCAGCACGAAGAACTTTCGCAACGGTTCATACTCAGGGAGAACACTTCTTGATAATTTAGTGAGAGATCATCTTATAATGCTACCGTCAACCAAAGCAAGATAAGATGCATAAAAGATAAACATCACATGCAATCAATATAAGTGATATGATATGGCCATCATCATCTTGTGCCTGTGATCTCCATCTCTGAAGCACCGTCATGATCACCATCGTCACCGGCGCGACACCTTGATCTCCATCGTAGCATCGTTGTCGTCTCGCCAATCTTATGCTTCCACGTCTATCGCTACCGCTTAGTGATAAAGTAAAGCATTACAACGCGATTGCATTGCATACAATAAAGCGACAACCATATGGCTGCTGCCAGTTGCCGATAACTCGGTTACAAAACATGATCATCTCATACAATAAAATTCAGCATCATGTCTTGACCATATCACATCACAACATGCCCTGCAAAAACAAGTTAGACGTCCTCTACTTTGTTGTTGCAAGTTTTACGTGGCTGCTACGGGCTTAAGCAAGAACCAATCTTACCTACGCATCAAAACCACAACGATAGTTTGTCAAGTTGGTGCTGTTTTAACCTTCGCAAGGACCGGGCGTAGCCACACTCGGTTCAACTAAAGTTGGAGAAACTGTCACCCGCAAGCCACCTATGTGCAAAGCATGTCGGGAGAACCGGTCTCGCGTAAGCGTACGCGTAATGTCGGTCCAGGACGCTTCGTCCAACAATACCACCGAACCAAAGTATGACATGCTGGTAAGCAGTATGACTTATACCGCCCACAACTCACTTGTGTTCTACTCGTGCATATAACATCAACACATAAAACCTAGGCTCGGATGCCACTGTTGGGGAACGTAGTAATTTCAAAAATTTCCTACGCACACGCAAGATCATGGTGATGCATAGCAACGAGAGGAGAGAATGTGATCTACGTACCCTTGTAGATCGACAACGGAAGCGTTTGGTTGATGTAGTCGTACGTCTCCACGGCCCGACCGATCAAGCACCGAAACTACGGCACCTCCAAGTTCTAGCACGCGTTCAACTCGATGACGATCCCCGGACTCCGATCCAGCAAAGTGTCGGGGAAGAGTTCCGTCAGCACGACGGCGTGGTGACGATCTTGATGTACTACTGTCGCAGGGCTTCGCCTAAGCACCGCTACAATATTATCGAGGACTATGGTGGCAGGGGGCGCCGCACACGGCTAAGAATATGATCACGTGGATCAACTTGTGTTCCTCTGGGGTGCCCCTGCCTCCGTATATAAAGGCTCAAGGGGGGGTGCGGCCAGCCTAGGAGAGGCACACCAGGAGGAGTCCTACTCCCTCCGGGAGTAGGATTCCCCCCCCAATCCTACTTGGAATAGGATTCGCGGAGGGGGGAAAAGAGAAAGGGGGCCGGCCCCCTCTCCTTGTCCTATTCCGACCAAGGGAGGGGAGGGGCGTGCGGACCATCTCAGGCTGCCTCTTCTCTTTTCCACTAAGGCCCACTAAGGCCCATATAGCTCCCGGGGGGTTCCGGTAACCTCCCGGTACTCCGGTAAAATCCCGATTTCACCCGGAACACTTCCGATATCCAAACATAGGCTTCCAATATATCAATCTTTATGTCTCGACCATTTCGAGACTCCTCGTCATGTCCGTGATCACATTCGGGACTCCGAACAACCTTCCGTACATCAAAACGTATAAACTCATAATATAACTGTCATCGAAACCTTAAGCGTGCGGACCCTACGGGTTCGAGAACAATGTAGACATGACCGAGACATGTCTCCGGTCAATAACCAATAGCGGGACCTGGATGCCCATATTGGCTCCTACATATTCTACGAAGATCTTTATCGGTCAGACCGCATAACAACATACGTTGTTCCCTTTGTCATCGGTATGTTACTTGCCCGAGATTCGATCATCGGTATCCAATACCTAGTTCAATCTCGTTACCGGCAAGTCTCTTTACTCGTTCCATAATACATCATCTCGCAACTAACTCATTAGTTGCATTGCTTGCAAGGCTTAAGTGATGTGCATTACCGAGAGGGCCCAGAGATACCTCTCCGATGATCGGAGCGACAAATCCTAATCTCGAAATACGTTAACCCAACATGTACCTTTGGAGACACCTGTAGAGCACCTTTATAATCGCCCAGTTACGTTGTGATGTTTGGTAGCACACAAAGTGTTCCTCCGGCACACGGGAGTTACATAATCTCATAGTCATAGGAACATGTATAAGTCATGAAGAAAGCAATAGCAGCATACTAAACGATCGGGTGCTAAGCTAATGGAATGGGTCATGTCAATCAGATCATTCAACTAATGATGTGATCCCGTTTAATCAAATGACAACTCTTTGTCCATGGTTAGGAAACATAACCATCTTTGATTAACGAGCTAGTCAAGTAGAGGCATACTAGTGACACTCTGTTTGTCTATGTATTCACACATGTATTATGTTTCCGGTTAATACAATTCTAGCATGAATAATAAACTTTTATCATGATATAAGGAAATAAATAATAACTTTATTATCGCCTCTAGGGCATATTTCCTTCATTAGGCATGCTGAGAAGGAAGAAAAAGTGCTACCCTGTGTTTATCTAGATCGTAAAAGTATGGTGGCACATGATTTTATTGTTAAGAATAGGGCAGGGGAGCTTAGATATCAACTGTTCTTTAATAAACATCATCCTGAGACTATTACCTTGCCTACTCCTTCTTTGTTTGATTTGACTGCAGGCACGTACCTTGTTCCGTTGGCAGCTATTCATGCCTACCGGAACCCTGCACCAGCTGAGGAGCCAGAGATGGAGCCACAATTTGATCCTTCACGACAGTCTAACTATCTGTGGGATCTGGAGATGATTGCCAGCCAGTGGCAATTGGAGCCTTCTTCTTCTTCATCATAGTACGACCCCAACAACTATTATTATGGATATCCGGCAGGCCAGCCGTGGCCATAGACCAACTTAGGCCAAAAGCCTAAGCTTGGGGGAGTACGTATTTCTCACCGACATTACATTCATGTTCACACACACTCATTGCTAGCTGTCGGTGCTCATACTTTTTCATTGTAATATCCATGCTAGTTTATTTTCTTTTTCCTACTTTCTTCTTGTGTGTTTAGTAAACCTTAAGAAAAACCAAAAAAAATTAGTAGTAGTTTATTTTTCTGCTGTAGTAGTAATAATTAAAAAGAAAACCCCAAAATATTTCCCGTTCTTCTTATGCTTGTTGGGAGCTTTCCCGTGTAAATAGTTTTATTTCCTTTCTTTTCTTTGGGGCTCAGTAGGAGAAGACCATAATTAAATTGTTGAAGTGGCTCTTATATGCATTATTGTTGAATTAACCAAAGAGCCCATATTGCCTTGTCTTCTCCTGTTTATTGAATGCTCGCAGATTCCAGCTTAGTCCAATGCACGTGCACTGTTATTATTATTCACACCGTTCGGTCGTGCAAGTGAAAGGCAATTATGATGATATCTGATGGACTGACTGAGATAAGAAAAGCTGGTATGAACTCGACCTCTTTTGTTTTTGTAAATATGATGAGTCTCGCGTTCTTGATTCAGCTTATTCTGAATAAACATGTTTGCAATGACAATTAGATATCATAGTTGCTTGTGCCATGCTTGATTAGCTATGAGTTATAATGATTTACCTTGTGTGCCAACATGCTATTGAGATGATTATGATGTGGTATGATGGGGCGGTATCCTCCTTTGAATGATTTAAGTGACTTGACTTGGCACATGTTCACGCATGTAGTTGAAACAAAATCAACGTAGCCTACATGATATTTATGTTCATGGTGGATTATATCCTACTCATGCTTGCATCCAATGTTTATTAATTTTAATGCATGTACATGGTTGTTGTTGCTCTCTAGTTGGTCGCTTCCCAGTCTTTTGCTAGCCTTCACTTGTACTAAGCGGGAATACTGCTTGTGCATCCAAATCCCTTAAACCCCAAAGTTATTCCAGATGAGTCCACCATACCTTCCTATATGCGGTATCTACCTGCCGTTCCAAGTAAATTTGTATGTGCCAAACTCTAAACCTTTAAATAAACATTCTGTTTTGTATGCTCGAATAGCTCATGTATCAACAAAGGCTGTCCTTATCTTCCGTGTTAGGGTGGTTATTCTCAAGAGGAGTGGACTCCGCTCCTTACTCACGAGAAAATGGCTGGTCACCGGGATGCCCAGTCCCATGCTTTATGCAAACTAAATCAAAATTAATTGCAAACAAAACTCCCCCTGGGACCTGATGTTTGTTGGAGGCACTCGTTGTTTCGAGCAAGCCATGGATTGATGCTTGTTGGTGGAGGGGGAGTATAAACTTTACCATTCTGTTTGGGAACCGCCTATAATGTGTTTAGCATGGAAGGTATCGCCATCTCTTAGTTGTTACGTTGACAATGAAAGTATACCGCTCAAAATACAGTTTATCTCTATTTCAAAACCGAGCTCTGGCACCTCTACAAATCCCTGCTTCCCTCTGCGAAGGGCCTATCCATTTACTTTTATGCTGAGTCATCACCCTCTTATTAAAAAGCACTAGCTGGAGAGCACAGCCGTCATTTGCATTCATCACTGTTAATTTATATTGGGTGTGACTATGATTGGATCTCTTTTACCATGAATTACAATGTCTAGTCAGTCCTTGATCTTTAAAGGTGCTCTGCATTTATGTTTTGCGGTCTTAGAAAGGGCTAGCGAGATACCATCTTGTTATATCATATTATGATTGTTTTGAGAAAGTGTTGTCATCCGAGATTTATTATTATGACTTGCTAGTTGATTATGCTATTGATATGAGTAATTATGAGACCTAAGAATTATTGCAAATGTGGTTAGTTATGATCTATGCTGAAAACTTGAATGCTAGCTTGACATAGTTACAACAACAAGAGCAAACAGAGTTTGTAAAAGTTTTTCTTTCTTTCAGTTTGTCAACTAAATTGCTTGAGGACAAGCAAGGGTTTAAGCTTGGGGAAGTTGATACGTCTCCGTCGTATCTACTTTTCCAAACACTTTTGCCCTTGTTTTGGACTCTAGCTTGTATGATTTGAATGGAACTAACCCGGACTGACGCTGTTTTTAGCAGAATTACCATGATGTTGTTTTATGTGTAGAAAACAAATATTCTCGGAATGACCTAAAACTCCACGGGAGGTCTTAGAAAAAATAATAAAAAAATCCTCGCCAAATATGAAGACCAGGGGGCCCACACCCTTTCCACGAGGGTGGGGGGCGCCCCCCCCCCCTAGGGCGCGCCCCTACCTCGTGGGCCCCCTGTTGACCCTCCGACGCCAACTCCAACTCTATATATTTGCTTTTGGAGAGAACAAATCATCGCGTTTTACGATACGGAGCGGCCGCCAAGCCCTAAAACCTCTCGGGAGGGCTGATCTGGAGTCCGTTTGGGGCTCCGGAGAGGGGGATTCGTCGCCATCGTCATCATCAACCATCCTCCATCACCAATTTCATCATGCTCACCGCCGTGCGTGAGTAATTGCATCGTAGGCTTGTTGGACGGTGATGGGTTGGATGAGATTTATCATGTAATCGAGTTAGTTTTGTTAGGGTTTGGTCCCTAGTATCCATTGTGTTCTAAGATTGATGTTGCTATGACTTTTCTATGCTTAATGCTTGTCACTAGGGCCCGAGTGCCATGATTTCAGATCTGGACCTATTATGTTTTCATGAATATATGTGAGTTCTTGATCCTATCTTGCAAGTCTATAGTCACCTACTATGTGTTATGATCCAGCAACCCCGAAGTGACAATAATCGGGACCACTCCCGATGATGACCATAGTTTGAGGAGTTCATGTATTCACTATGTGTGAATGCTTTGTTCCGGTTCTCTATTAAAAGGAGGCCTTAATATCCCTAAGTTTCCAATAGGACCCCGCTGCCACGGGAGGGTAGGAGAAAAGATGTCATGCCAGTTCTTTTCCATAAGCACGTATGACTATATATACAGAATACATGCCTACATTACATTGATGAATTGGAGCTAGTTCTGTGTCACCCTATGTTGTGATTGTTACATGATGAACCGCATCCGGCATAATTATCCATCATTGATCCAGTGCCTACGAGTTTTCCATATACTGGTTCTCGCTTATTTACTTTTCCGCTATTACTGCTACAATCACTACAAAATACCAAAAACATTACTTTTGCTGTCTTTACTTTTGTTGCCGCTACCACCACTATCATATTACTTTGCTACTAAACACTTTGCTACAGATACTAAGTTTCTAGGTGTGGTTGAATTGACAACTCAGCTGCTAATACTTGAGAATATTCTTTGGCTCCCCTTGTGTCGAATCAATAAATTTGGGTTGAATACTCTACCCTCGAAAGCTGTTGCGATCCCCTATACTTGTGGGTTATCAGTGTTGGTGAAGATGTTGATGGAGATTGACCCCCTCCCAATGAGAGGATCGTTGGTGATGACGTTGGTGATGGTTTCCCCCTCCCAGAGGGAAGTGTCCCCGGCAGAACAGCTCTGTCGGAGCCCTAGATTGGTTCCGCCAAGGTTCCGCAGGAGGAGTCTCGTCCCGAAAGCTTGCTTATGATTTTTTTTTCCTCGACGAAAGACTCCATATAGCAGAAGATGGGCATCGGATGGCCACCAGGGGGCCCACGAGGCAGGTGGCGCGCCCAGGGGGTAGGGAGCGCCCCCACCCTCGTCGACGGTGGGTGGCCCCCCTCTGGTACTTCTTTCGCCCAATATTTTTTATATATTCTGAAACGTTCTGCCATGAAGTTTCAGGACTTTTGGAGCTATGCAGAATAGGTCTCTAATATTTGCTCCTTTTCCAGCCCAGAATCCCAGCTGCCGGCATTCTCCCTCTTTATGTAAACCTTGTAAAATAAGAGAGAATAGGCATAAGTGTTGTGACATAATGTGTAATAACAGCCTGATGCAATAAATATCGATATAAAAGCATGATGCAAAATGGACGTATCAACTCCCCCAAGCTTAGACCTCGCTTGTCCTCAAGCGAAAGCCAAAATCAAAGAATATGTCCACATGTTTAGAGATAGAGGTGTCGTTAAAAATAAAATACGGACATGAGGGCATCATGATCATTCTTAGAACAACAACATATATATATATATTGTCATATGATCTCTTATGCTAAAGTAACAATTCAATCACAATTTCAAGTATGAATCATAAACTTCATTGAGAACCAACAAACTCTAATCTCATTCATTGAGGCAATTGCAATTTATCATAACATAGGAAAGAGTTAATATAAGAGCTTTTCAGCAAGTCCACATACTCAACCATCTTTTAGTCTTTCACAATTGCTAACACTCACGCGATATTTATGGGTATGAAGTTTTAATCGGACACAGAGAAAGATAGGGGCTTATAGTTTTGCCTCCCAACGTTTTACCTCAACGGTAATGTCAACAATAATAGTTCATGAAGACTCACATCCAATTAGCTATATATATCAGGATCTTCCCAACATATTGTGCTTGCCAAAGGATAAAATATAAAAAGGAAAGGTGAAGATCACCATGACTCGTATGTAAGGTAGAAGATAAAAGTAAAAGATAGGCCCTTCGCAGAGGGAAGCAGAGGTTGTCATGCGCTTTTACGGTCGGATGCACAAAATCTTAATGTGAAAGAACGTCACTTTATATTGCCACTTGTGATATGGACCTTTATTATGCAGTCCGTCACTTTTATTTCTTCCATATCACAAGATCGTATAAAGCTTATTTTCTCCCACACTAATAAGTCATACGTATTTAGAGAGCATTTTTTATTGCTTGCACCGATGACAACTTACTTGAAGGATCTTACTCAATCCATAGGTAGATATGGTGGACTCTCATGGCAAAACTGGGTTTAGGGATATTTGGAAGCACAAGTAGTATCTCTACTTGGTGCAAAGAAAATGGCTAGCATGAGGGGGAAAGGCAAGCTCAACATGTTGGATGATCCATGACAATATAATTTATCTCAGATGTAAGAAAACATAACCCATTACGTTGTCTTCCTTGTCCAACGTCAACTCTTAGCATGTCGTACTTTAATGAGTGCTCACAATCATAAAAGATGTCCAAGATAGTATATTTATATGTGAACCTCTATTTCTTTATTACTTCCTATTCATTGCAACGATGACCAAAACTATGATTGTCAACTCTCAACAACTTTTATTCATCATACTCTTTATATGTGAGCTCATTACTCTCCATAAGATCTCTTTGTTTCTTTTTTATTTCTTTCTCTTTATTTTATTTAATTCCCTCAAGATCATAGCAAAATAATAAAGCCCTTGACTCAGCACTAATCTTTATTATATATAGCTCACAGACTCGATTACATAGAAGGATCATAAAGCAAAAATCACAACTAGATCATACTAAAACTTTATTCTACTAGATCAAGATATTATCAAAAGGATCGAACTAAGAAAAATGGTAAAGATAAAAGTTGTGATGGTGATACGATACCGGGATACTCCCCCAAGCTTGGCGGTTGCCAAGGGGAGTGCCCATACCAGATACTCAGTTCTTCTTTGTTGGTGAAGAAGGTGTTGGTGATGATGGATAGTCGCACATCGAGCGTAGGAGGTCCTCCAACTTGCAGATAATGCCCTTGAGTGTGATGATATGCTCCTTCAACAAAATATTTTTACGTGTGAGATATTTGTTTTGTATACGAGCTAACTCAATCATCTTGAAAGCTTCGATCTCAGTTGGGGTAAGAAGATTGTGATCAAGTTGAAGGATGTCTTCTGCTGTCGGAACTTGGTCCTCAGTGGCCTTCTTGATCCCTTCATCCTTGTTGATCTCTCCGGGCTCATCTCTCTTCAGCTCTATCTTCATTAGCCAAGCATCATTGCCCTCATTGTTAGAGGAGGAGGGAGACGACATGATGCTTGGCCTTGACAACCCTGGCAGAAAACAGCTCGAAACAAGAACAGTAGATTTTTGCGTGATACGGTGGTCAAAACCATCGGGAGATTATATAATGAATTTTTACCGACCAAAAGAAGTATAGTGCAAGAAAACGGAGTCCGGAGAGCACACGAAGTGCCCACGAGGCAGGGGGCGCGCCCAGGGGGGTAGGGCACGCCCTCCACCCTCATGGAAGCCTCGTGTCCTTTCCGGTCTGCTTCTTATTTTCCTATTTTTCTAAATATTCCAAAACGGAGAAAAATTGCCATTAGAACTATTTTGGAGTCGGTTTACTTACTGTACCACATACCTCTTCCTTTTTGGAGTCTGAACGTTCTGGAAAGTGTCCCTTATGTATTCCTCCGGGTTTACGATTTTAATGATACTAGTTTCAACATTTATGGGATTACCTGAGATATAATGTTTGATTCATTGACCTTTTACCACCCTCAGATTTGTGCCTTCGAAGTTGTTGATTTTTATGGCACCGGAATGATAGACCTCCTCTATAACGTAAGGGCCTTACCATTTAGAGAGAAGTTTTCCTGCAAAAAGTCTTAAACGGGAGTTGTATAGCAATACATAATCACCTACATTAAACTCACGCTTTTGTATCCTTTTGTCATGCCATCTTTTAACTTTTTCTTTAAACAATTTGGCATTCTCATAGGCTTGGGTTCTCCATTCATCAAGTGAGCTAATGTCAAATAACCTCTTCTCACCGGCAAGTTTGAAATCATAATTGAGCTCTTTAATGGCCCAATATGCCTTATGTTCTAGCTCAAGAGGTAAATGACATGCTTTACCATAAACCATTTTATACGGAGACATACCCATAGGATTTTTATATGCAGTTCTATAGGCCCATAATGCATCATCAAGTTTCTTGGACCAATTCTTTCTAGATCTATTAACAGTCTTTTGCAAAATTAATTTGAGCTCTTTGTTACTCAATTCTACTTGACCACTAGACTGTGGGAGATAAGGAGATGCAATTCTATGATTAACATCATACTTAGCAAGCATTTTATGAAAGGCACCATGAATAAAGTGTGAACCACCATCAGTCATTAAATATCTAGGGACTCCAAACCTCGGGAAAATAACTTCTTTAAGCATCTTAATAGAGGTGTTATGATCAGCACTACTAGTTGGAATAGCTTCTACCCACTTAGTAACGTAATCAACAGTGACTAAAATATGTGTATACCCGTTAGAGAAAGGAAAAGGTGCCATATAATCAAAGCCCCAAACATCAAATGGTTCAATAACAAGTGAATAATTCATAGGCATTTCTTGACGTCTACTAATATTACCAATTCTTTGACATTCATCACAAGACAATACAAACTTATAGGCATCCTTGAAGAGAGTAGGCCTATAAAAACCGGATTGCAATACCTTATGTGCAGTTCTATCTCCAGCATGGTGTCCTCCATAAGCCTCGGAGTGACACTTGCGTAGGATCTGTTCCTGTTCATGCTCAGGTACACAACGTCTAATAATACCATCTACTCCTTTATAAAGATGTGGGTCATCCCAAAAGTAATGTCTCAAATCATAGAAGAACTTTTTCTTTTGCTGGTATGTGAAACTAGGTGGTATAAATTTAGCAACAATATAATTAGCATAATAAGCATACCATGAAGCAGTACGAGAAGCATTTATGACATTTAATTGTTCATCAGGAAAGCTCTCATCAATAGGTAGTGGGTCATCAAGAACATTCTCTAACCTCGACAAGTTGTCTGCAATGGGGTTCTCAGCTCCCTTTCTATCAATAATATGCAAATCAAATTCTTGTAGCAGGAGAACCCATCTAATAAGTCTAGGTTTAGCATCTTTCTTTTCCATAAGGTATTTAATAGCAGCATGATCAGTGTGAATAGTTACTTTAGAATCAACAATATAAGGTCTGAACTTATCACAAGCAAATACAACTGCTAAGAATTCTTTTTCAGTAGTAGCATAATTTCTCTGGGCATTGTCTAGAGTTTTACTAGCATATTGAATAACATTTAATTTCTTATCAACTATTTTCCCTAGAATAGCTCCTACAGCATAATCACTAGCATCACACATAATTTGAAGGGTAAATTCCAATCAGGTGGCTGAACAATAAGTGCAGAAATTAATGCTTTCTTTAAGTATTTCAAATGCTTCTACACAATCATCATCAAAGACAAAAGGAATATCTTTTTGTAATAGGTTAGTTAGAGGCCGAGAAATTTTTGAGAAGTCCTTAATGAACCTCCTATAAAAACCGGCATGACCAAGGAAGCTTATTATAGCTTTAATGTCCTTGGGACATGGCATCTTTTCAATAGCATCAACTTTAGCCTTGTCAACTTCAATACCTCTCGAAGAAATTTTATGCCCCAAGACAATACCTTCATTAACCATAAAGTGGCATTTCTCCCAATTCAGAACAAGATTAGTTTCTTCATATCTCTGCAAAACTCAATCAAGGTTGCTCAAGCAATCATCAAAAGAGGATCCATAAAGGGAGAAATCTTCCATGAAAACCTCACATATCTTTTCACAAAAGTCAGAAAATATAGCCATCATGCATCTTTGAAAGGTAGCAGGTGCATTACATAAACCAAAAGGCATACGTCTATAAGCAAAAGTACCGAAAGGGCAAGTAAAAGTGGTCTTTGCTTGATCATCAGCTGACACAGGTATTTGAGAGAAGCCAGAGTAACCATCTAGAAAGCAAAAATGTGTATGTTTGGATAATGTTTATAGCATTTGATCAATAAAAGGTAAGGGGTAATGATATTTTTTAGTAGCCCTATTTAATTTGCAGAAATCAATTACCATCCTAGAACTTGTAATAATTCTTTGCGGAATCAATTCATCTTTATCATTAGGAACAACAGTAATACCTCCCTTCTTAGGGACACAATGGACAGGACTTACACACTGACTATCAGCAATGGGATAAATTATACCTGCCTCAAGGAGCTTTAATATTTCCTTTCTTACCACTTATTTCATCTTAAGATTCAGCCGTCGTTGGTAATCAATAACTGGTTTGGCGTCTTTCTCCAAATTTATTTTGTGTTGACATAGAGTGGGACTAATGCCCTTAAGATCATCAAGAGTATATCCAATAGCAGCACGGTGCTTCTTCAGAGTTTTCAATAATTTTTCTTCTTCATGCTCTGAAAGGTTAGCACTAATAATAACAGGATATATCTTCTTTTCATCAAGATAAGCATATTTAAGAGTATCAGGTAATGGTTTAAGCTCAAACACGGGATCACCCTTGGGTGGAGGAGGATCCCCTAGGATTTCAATAGGAAAATTGTGTTTCAGAATGGGTCCTTGTTTAAAGAATACTTCATATATTTCCCTTCTTTCATTCATAAACATATCATTCTCATGGTCTAGCAAATATTGTTCTAAAGGATCATTAGGAGGCACAGCAATAGAAGCAAGACCAATAATTTCATCTTTACTAGGCAATTCTTCATCATAGGGTTGTCTATGAAATTTAGAAAAATTAAACTCATGAGACATATCATCCAAACCAATAGTAACAACATCCTTCTTGCAATCTATATTAGCATTAACAGTATTCAAGAAGGGTCTACCAAATATAATGGGACAAAAGCTATCTTGAGGGGAACCAAGAACAAGAAAATCAGCAGGATATTTAACCTTCCCACACAAGACTTCAACGTCTCTAACAATCCCAATTGGTGAAATAGTATCTCTATTAGCAAGCTTAATGGTAACATTGATCTCTTCTATCTTAGCAGGTGCAATATCATGCATAATTTTTTGTATAAGGTGCACTTGCACTAGCACCCATATCACATAAGCCATGATAACAATGATGTCTTATTTTAACAGAAATAACAGGCATGCCTACAACAGGTCTATGTTTATTTTTAGTATCAGGCCTAGCAATTCTAGCAGCTTCATCACAGAAGTAAATAACATGCCCATCAATATTATCGGCCAAGAGATCTTTAATAATAGCAATATTAGGTTCAACTTTAACTTGCTCAGGAGGTGTACAAGTTCAAATATTACATTTACGAACCACAGTTGAAGATTTAGCATGATCCTTTATTCTAACAGGGAAAGGTAGTTTCTCAACATAAGCAGTAGGAACAATAGGATCATTATAAGTGATAGTTTTTTCTTCAACTTTAATAGGTGCAACTACCTTTGTTTCAATGGGAGGATTATATATAAACCACTTCTCCTTAGGGAGATCAACATGAGTAGCAAAGGATTCACAGAAAGAAGCTACTATCTCAGAGTCAAGTCCATATTTAGTGCTAAATTTATGGAAAACATCGGTATCCATAAAAGATTTAACACAATCAAACTTAGGTGTTATACCTGACTCCTTACCTTTGCCGATATCCCAATCTTCAGAGTTGCGTTTAATTCTCTCTAATAAATTCCATTTGAATTCAATAGTATTCATCATAAAGGAACCAGTACAAGAAGTATCGAGCACGGAGCGATTGTTGTCAGAAAGCCGAGCATAAAAATTTTGAATAATCATTTCTCTTGAGAGCTCATGATTGGGGCATGAATATAACATTGACTTAAGACTCCCCCAAGCTTGAGCGATGCTTTCTACTTCGCGAGGCCAAAAATTATATATATAATTACGATCACGATGAACAAGATGCATATGATAAAACTTCTGGTGAAATTCCAATTTCAGTCGCTTATAGTCCCATGATCCCATATCATCACATAGCCTATACCATGTCAATGCATCTCCCTTCAAAGATAAAGGGAAGACCTTCTTCTTGATAACATCATCGGTCATACCTGCAAGCTTAAATAGTCCACAAATTTCATCCACATAGATTAAGTGTAAGTCGGGATGCAATGTTCCATCTCCTGCAAAAGGATTAGCTAGCAGTTACTCTACCATACCCGAAGGAATTTCAAAGTAAACATTTTCAGTAGGTTGAGGAGCAACTATTTGCTCTACCGGTCGGGGTGAAGATACCCCGAACAAGCCCCTCAAAGGATTACTTTCCATAGTAACACGTGACAGTAAATTTCATCACACTATATAAATTTTTCCTTACCAAATTCCACCTACCAAAGGCGCTTCACTCCCCGACAATGGCGCCAGAAAAGAGTCTTGATGACCCACATGTATAGGGGATCTATCGTAGCCTTTTTGATAAGTAAGAGGGTCGAACCCAACGAGGAGCAGAAGGAAATGATAAGCAGATTTCAGTAAGGTATTCTCTGCAAGCACTGAAATTATCGGTAACAGATAGTTTTGTGATAAGGTAATTTGTAACGAGTAGCAAGTAATAAAACTAAATAAGGTGCAGCAAGATGGCCCAATCCTTTTTGTAGCAAAGGACAAGCCTGGACAAACTCTTATATAGAGAAAAGTGCTCCCGAGGACACATGGGAATTATCATCAAACTAGTTTTCATCACGATCATATGATTCGCGTTTAGTACTTTGATAATTTGATATGTGGGTGGACCGGTGCTTGGGTGTTGTCTTTACTTGGACAAGCATCCCACTTATGATTAACCCCCATTGCAAGCATTGGCGACTACAACAGAAGTATTAAGGTAAACCTAACCATAGCATGAAACATATGGATCCAAAATAGCCACTTACGAAGCAACGCATAAACTAGGGTTTAAGCTTCTGTCACTCTAGCAACCCATCATCTACTTATTACTTCCCAATGCCTCCCTCTAGGCCCAAAAAATGGTGAAGTGTCATGTAGTCGACGTTCACATGACACCACTAGAGGGATGACAACATACATCTCATCAAAATATCGAACGAATACTAAATTCACATGACTACTAATAGCAAGACTTCTCCCATGTCCTCAGGAACAAACGTAACTACTCACAAAGCATATTCATGTTCATAATCAGAGGGGTATTAATATGCATAATGGATCTGAACATATGATCTTCCACCAGGTAAACCAACTAGCATCAACTACAAGGAGTAATCAACACTACTAGCAACCCACAGGTACCAATCTGAGGTTTGGATACAAAGATTGGATACAAGAGATGAACTAGGGTTTGAGATGAGATGGTGTTGGTGAATATGTTGATGGAGAATGACCCCCTCCCGATGAGAGGATCATTGGTGATGACATTGGTGATGATTTCCCCCTCCCGGAGGGAAGTGCCCCCGGCAGAACAGCTCTGCCGGAGCCCTAGATTGGTTCCGCCAAGGTTCCGCCTCGTGGCGGCGGAGTCTCATCCCGGAAGCTTGCTTATGATTTTTTACTTGATGAAAGACTCCATATAGCAGAAGATGGGCATAGGAGGGCCACCAGGGGGCCCACGAGGCAGGGGGCGCGCCCAGGGGGGTAGGGCGCGCCCCCCACCCTCGTGGCTGGTGGGTGGCCCCCTCTGGTACTTCTTGCGCTCAGTATTTTTTATATATTCTGGAAATAATTTCCGTGAAGTTTCAAGACTTTTGGAGCTGTGCATAATAGGTCACTAATATTTGCTCCTTTCCAGCCCAGAATCCCAGCTGTCGGCATTCTCCCTCTTTATGTAAACCTTGTAAAATAAGAGAGAATATGCATAAGTGTTATGACATAATGTGTAATAAAAGCCCATAATGCAATAAATGTCGATATAAAAGCATGATGCAAAATGGACGTATCACCTACCAAAGGCGCTTCACTCCTCGGCAACGGCGCCAGAAAAGAGTCTTGATGACCCACAAGTGTAGGGGATCTATCGTAGCCTTTTCGATAAGTAAGAGTGTCAAACCCAATGAGGAGCAGAAGGAAATGATAAGCAGTTTTCAGTAAGGTATTCTCTACAAGCACTGAAATTATCGGTAACAGATAGTTTTGTGATAATGTAATTTGTAACGAGTAGCAAGTAATAAAAGTAAACAAGGTGCATCAAGATGGCCCAATCCTTTTTTGTAGCAAAGGACAAGTCTGGACAAACTCGTATGTGAAGGAAAGCGCTCCCGAGGGCACATGGGAATTATCATCAAGCTAGTTTTCATCACGATCATATGATTCGCGTTCGGTACTTTGATAATTTGATATGTGGGTGGACCGGTACTTTGGTGTTGTCCTTACTTGGACAAGCATCCCACTTATGATTAACCCCTATTGCAAGCATCCGCAACTACAATAGAAGTATTAAGGTAAATGAGGGAGTCCTGGATTAGGGGGTCTCCGGACAGCCGGATTATATCCTTTGGCCGGACTGTTGGACTATGAAGATACAAGATTGAAGACTTTGTCTCGTGTCCCGATGGGACTCTACTTGGCGTGGAAGGCAAGCTAGGCAATACGGATATGGATATCTCCTCCTTTGTAACCGACCTTGTGTAACCCTAACCCTCTCTGGTGTCTATATAAACCGGAGGGTTTTAGTCCGTAGGACAACAACAACTACAACATACAATCATACCATAGGCTAGCTTCTAGGGTTTAGCCTCTCTGATCTCGTGGTAGATCTACTCTTGTACTACCCATATCATCAATATTAATCAAGCAGGACATAGGGTTTTACCTCCATCAAGAGGGCCCGAACCTGGGTAAAACATTGTGTCCCCTGCCTCCTGTTACCATCCGCCTTAGACGCATAGTTTGGGACCCCCTACCCGAGATCCGCCGGATTTGACACTGACATTGGTGCTTTCATTGAGAGTTCCTCTGTGTCGTCGCCGTTAGGCTTGATGGCTCCTACTATCATCTATAGCGATGCAGTCCAGGGTGAGACCTTTCTCCCCGGACAGATCTTCGTGTTCGGCGGCTTTGCACTGTGGGCCAATTCGCTTGGCCATCTGGAGCAGATTGAAAGTTATGCCCCTGGCCACCAGGTCAGGTTTGGAAACTTAAACTACACGGCCGATATCCGTGGAGACTTGATCTTCGACGGATTCGAGCCTCGCCTTGTGCGTCACGCGGTCACGATGAGTATGATTTAGCTCTACCATCGGACAGTGTCCAGGAGATCGCACAGGCAGCCGCTCCGACCTCCAATTCGAAGCCAGTTGCGCCATCCATGGACGGGTGGATAGACCCCGCCACGGAGGCCTTACCCTCAGCGGCGATCGAGCCAAACATCGACCTTACCTTGCACGAGAGCCGTGCTGTTAAACTGTCGGATCCTTCTCCAGCCACGGACTCCGAACCGCCTGCGCCCGTTCCTGTCGAATCCGATTGGGTGCCGATCATGGAGTTTACCTCGGCGGATATTTTTCAGCACTCGCCCTTTGGCGACATACTGAACTCATTAAGGTCTCTCTCCTTGTCAGGAGGATCCTGGCCGAACTATGTCCGGCAAGACTGGGATGCGGACGACGAAGAAATTCGAGGCCCACCCACCACCCACTTAGTAGCCACTGTCGATGACTTAACCGACATGCTTGACTTCGACTCCGAAGACTTCAACAGTATGGACGACGATGCGGGAGGCGAAGAGGAACCATCGCCCACAGGGCACCGGACAGCCACCTCATCATATGATATATACATGGTGGATACACCCAAAGAAGGCAATGGCGACGAGATAGCGGAGGATGACCCCTCCAAGAAGCAACCCAAGCGCCGACGTCGGCGGCGCCGCTCTAAGTCCCGCCAAAGCAAAAGTGGTGATACTGGCATAGGAGATAATAATACTCTGGATAGTGCCGAAGACAACAACAATCCCCTCCAGCAAGATTTAGAGCAGGAGGATGGAGGAGCCAGCCCTCCTGAGAGAGCGGCAGATGGAGAAGAGGAGGATGATAATTACATGCCCCCTCCGAAGACGAGGCAAGCCTCGGCGACGACGAATTCACTGTGCCAGAGGATCCCGTCGAACAAGAGCGCTTCAAACGCCGGCTTATAGCCACGGCAAATAGCCTTAAGAAAAAGCAGCAGCAGCTTCAAGCTGATCAGGATCTGCTAGCTGACAGATGGACTGAAGTCCTCGCGGCCGAGGAATATAAACTCGAGCGCCCCTCCAAGAGTTACCCAAAGTGCAGGTTGCTACCCCGACTGGAGGAAGAAGCGTATGATATGGCTGATCGGCCACCTCGTGGCCGCGATAGAGAGGTATTCCAGCCAAAAGCTCAGCCTCCACCCTGATGCCATTCAAATAAAAAGGCATGGGGAGATACGCCAGACCTGCGAGACATATTGGAGGACAAAGCAAAGCATGCAAGATCGATCTATGGATCACGAGGGCGCGCCACTCTGCGAGACGATAGACGTCACGCCGGATACAGTAAAAGCAAATCCGGTTGGGCCAAACACAGCGGGCAAGACCCATTCGAGCTGCGTCGTGATATAGCCCAATACAGAGGCTCCGCACACCCCTTATGCTTCACAGACGAAGTAATGGATCATCAAATCCCGGAAGGTTTCAAACCTGTAAATATTGAATCATACGACGGCACAACAGATCCCGTAGTATGGATCGAGGATTTCCTCCTCCACATCCACATGGCCCGTGGTGATGACTTACACACCATCAAATACCTCCCACTAAAGCTCAAGGGACCAGCGCGGCATTGGCTTAACAGCTTGCCAGCCGAGTCCATCAGCTGTTGGGAAGATCTGAAAGCCGCATTCCTCGACAACTTTCAGGGCACTTATGTGCGGCCACCAGATGCCGATGACTTGAGCCACATAATTCAGCAGCCAAAAGAATCGGCCAGGCAATTCTGGACTCGGTTCCTAACAAAGAAAAATCGAATTGTCGACTGTCCAGATGCAGAGGCCCTAGCGGCTTTCAAACACAACATCCGCGATGAATGGCAAGCCCAGCACCTTGGTCGGGAAAAGCCGAAATCTATGGCAGCCCTCACGACACTCATGACCCGCTTTTGTGCGGGAGAAGATAGCTGGCTGGCTCGTAGTAATAACATATCAAAGAACCATGGTACTTCGGATACCAAGGACGGCAATAGCAGGTCATGTCGCAACAAACATAAGCGCCGCATTAACAGTGATAATACCGAGGATACGGCAGTCAATACCGGATTCAAAGGCTCTAAACCCGGTCAGCGGAAAAAGCCATTCAAACAAAGTACGCCGGGTCCGTCCAGCTTGGACCGTATACTCGATCGCTCGTGTCAAATACACGGCACCCCAGAAAAGCCAGCCAATCACACCAACAAGGATTGTTGGGTGTTCAAGCAGGCCGGCAAGTTAATTGCTGAAAACAAGGACAAGGGGCCACATAGCGATGACGAGGAGGAGCCCCGGCAGCCACACACCGGAGGACAGAAGAGGTTTTCCCCACAAGTGCGGACGGTGAACATGATATACTCAACCCACATCCCCAAGAGGGAGCGGAAACGTGCGCTCAGGGACGTATATGCGTTGGAGCCAGTCGCCCCAAAGTTCAACCCATGGTCCTCCTATCCGAACACTTTCAATCGCAGGGACCATCCCACTAGTATCCGTCATGGCGGATTCGCCGCACTGGTTCTGGACCCAATCATTGACGGATTTCACCTCACTCGAGTCCTTATGGATGGCGGCAGCAGCCTAAACCTGCTTTATCAGGACACAGTGCGCAAAATGGGTATAGACCCCTCAAGGATCAAACCCACCAAAACGACCTTTAAGGGCGTCATTCCAGGCGTAGAGGCCCATTGCACAGGCTCAATTACACTGGAAGTGGTCTTCGGATCCCCGGATAACTTCCGAAGCGAAGAGTTAATCTTCGATATAGTCCCATTCCGCAGTGGTTATCATGCACTGCTCGGGCGAACCGCATTTGCGAGATTCAATGTGGTACCGCATTATGCATACCTCAAGCTCAAGATGCCAGGACCTCGCGGGGTTATTACAGTCAATGGAAACACAGAGAGCACCCTCTCCGAACATAGGAGCACACTGCGGCCCTCGCAGCAGAAGCGCAAAACAGCCTCTCAAGGCAATCCACCAGTTCAGCGTTCCAAGACCCGGACACCTTCAAGCGCGCTCGGAGCAATCGGCAACTCGACCGCCTGGCGCGATCTGAGCTCGCGTAGCAATGCGGCCCCCACCCTAGTCTCAGCCAAACGGCGAAACTCGTGTCACGCGTACATAGTTACGCATTAAAAATACCATGGGCACAGGTGGGGAGGGGGCACACTATGGCATGCCCCAAGACGCGGCTTAAACCACACTATGGGCTTCCCGTTTGGTTATTTTTCTCTTTTTCAGGACCTTAATCTCTGGAAACCCTGTCCGGCAGCACTATTGCCAAACACACGATGCAGCAACCAAGGAGGTAGACAGCTACGTCACACCACGGAATTCCCAGGTGGATTACAATAACGAGAGAAATATTTGATTTAATATTATTCCTTAGCTTGCCCTTGGAAGGGACATAGTCCTACTCTTTGCTAATCGCATCATTTGTATCATTTTGCTTTAACACACCTTTTTGAATAAACAATGCATAACATTACGACTATTATTGCATTCTTGTTATATATATATGTGTGTTCATTAACGATGCCTTGCAACCGTACACTTTGGTACGGCCAATACACCAGGGGCTTACGTACCCCACAATATGGTGTGAAAAGTCCGAACACTTTCACAAGTGCGGCACCCCGAACTTATAGCATTATATGCATCAGCTCCGAATCATGTCTTTGGTCAAATGTTGGGTTTGCCCGGCTCCTATGTTTTGGTACCTTACGTTCCGCTCTATCGGCTAAGGTAGCGCTAGGAGAACTACTGTGATTGTGCCCCGGTTCTGCCGGGCTTAGCACCTCAGTAGAGAAAGCTAAAACTTGCTGTCATGATGAGGCGAGAGACTGGTCGCTGTTCGGCGAGGTTTTCGAGTCCCTAAAGACTTATGCCGCTTAGGGCGAGGGGTCGGCCCTGTCCGGCTTAAAGGCGTGTATCGCGCCCCGAATTCGGCCTTCCAAATACCAGGGGCTTTGCCGAAATTTAAAATTATAGAATTCTATGGCTAAGTGAGAGTGATGAAGCATTATTAGTCCGGTTGCCTTGTTCGTTGTGCTGAGCACCTCCCTCGAAGGACCCAAATATGGGAACAAGAGTGCTCAGGTTTATCCCGAACACCCCAGCACTCGTGGCATGGGGGCAGAAGCCGAGGACTAGCCATCTCTTAGATTGGATAAACGGCCAAATAGAAGGTAATATTTTAAGTTCACACAAGCGTTGCATAGCGCATATGAAACAAGTTTTCATCATACATGATCACACGAGCAAGTTTACTCAAATATTACATCCTTGGAACATTCGTCCGCTACAAGACGGGCACCCTTCAGGACACCCTCATAATAAATTTCGGGGGTGCGATGCTCTTTGCCCTGCGGCGGCCCTTCCTTGATCAGCTTCACGGCGTCTAGCTTGGCCCACTACACCCTCACATGGGCGAAAGCCCGGCGTGCACCTTCGATGCAGACGGACCGCTTGACGACCTCCAGCCGTGGGCAGGCATCCACAAGTCGCCTCACCAGGCCAAAGTAGCTATTCGGAAAGGCGTCACCAGGCCACAGCCAGACTATAAGGCCCTTCATGGCCTGTTCGGCCGCCTTGTGCAGCTCGACCAGCTGCTTTAGCTGGTCGCTCAAAGGCATCGGGTGTTCGGTCCCAATATACTAAGACCAGAACAACTTCTCCATTGAGCTTCCCTCCTCGGCCTGGTAAAACTGTGCGGCATCCGACACGCTGCGGGGCAAATCTATGAATGCTCCTGGAGAGCTCCGAATTCGGGTAAGTAATCGGTAATTTACTTTTACATGCGTGCTCTGCATATAGAATGCCTTACCCGCCGCTATCTTCTTCATCGCATCGATCTCCTGGAGGGCCTTTTGGGCTTCAGCCTTGGCACTTTTCGCGCTCTCAAGGGCCGTGGCAAGCTCAGACTCTCGCGTCTTCGAGTCAAGCTCCAACGCCTCGTGCTTCGTCACGAGAGCCTAGAGCTCTTGCTGCACCTCGCCCACCCGAGCCTCTTGCTTCTCTCGCTCGGTGCGCTCCTTGGCCGCTTTATCTTCGGCCTTGGTTAGCGCTTGCTTCAGGGTCGCCACCTCAGTCATGGCCCTAGGCAGATATACGATGATCCTGTCATTTTGCAATCACGTTTTTTTATATATACATATCTATAGACAGGGTATTACTTACCCTTGTTCTCCTCGAGCTGCCTCTTGGCAAGGCCGAGCTCTTTCCTGGACCCCTCGAGGTCCTGCTTCAGTACGGCAACCTCCGCAGTCAGTGCGGCGGATGCCAGCAGCGCGGCCTGCATACGCATATTGACATACTTATATTAGACTCCTGCGATATTATTTGATCCTTTGTTCGGCTTTTCTTTGTGAACACCGAACAAAGCATCAGGGGCTATTGTCTATGCGGTAATATTTTTCCTATATTTTAAAACACTTACCTCAAAGCCTGTTAGAAGGCCGGCACAGGCTTCAGTCAATCCGCTCTTGGCGGACTGAACCTTCTGGACCACCGCACTCATAATAGTACGGTGCTCCTCGTCGATGGAAGCGCCGCGAAGTGCTTCCAGCAGATTGTCCGGCGCCTCTGGATGGACAGAGGTCACCGGCACAGGCGTCTTGCCCCTCTTAGAAGGAGGCCGCCTGCCCGAGCCCGGAACCACTAGAGGTTCCGGCGCGGTGTTCGGCTGAGGGCCGAACTCAGAGCTCTCAGGGGCCTTGTCCCCTCGGCTCCCGGAGTCCGGGAGGCCGCCTTGAGGCGCCTCCGAGACTGTCTCCCCTCGACCCGGTGCCTCGTGAGACAGCACCTCGGTGTCGTCCGCAGGTTGAGGGGACGTGGCAGTTGGGACTGGATCACTATCCATGTCCGACGAGCCCAGGGAGCCGTCCGATGATACATCGATACTGGCTCGTGGCGGCCTGCATAATCATGTTCGGCGTTACGGAAAGCAGTGCGACAAACGAATGCTACGAGTTACTCTGGTATCCGAATACTTACGATCTCCCCAGGGGCTTGGCCCTGGGCAACCACTCGTCTTCGTCTTCATCGGCGGCGGTGGAGTTGTCCGGAAGGAGAGTCCTTCCCTTCTTGGACCTTTCGGCCCCCCAGTTGGGACGGCCTTCCTTTTCTTGTCTCCCCTGCCTGGAGGGGGAGCATCTTCTTCTTCCTCCTCGTCTTCGGGGGAGGAGTGTGCCGCAGAGTTATCGGACGATGAGTTCGATAACACCTGGCGCCGGGAACTCTTTCGGGTTCCCTTGGCCTTCTTGGTCTTCTCCAGCACCTTGTAAGGAGCCGGAGTCAGCATCTCCGTTAGGAGAGCACCCGCGGTGTCTTCGGGCAAAGGGGGCGAATAATTAATCTGCCCCGACGTCTCCACCCAGTCCTGGCAAAGGCATGGAGATTAGACCCCGCACATGATTAAGCTAGGGGAAATAAATGTCCTACGGGACATATTGAACTCACCGAACGCGCTAGGCGCTTTGCGCTTAGTCCGCGGTCCTCGGCGAGAGAAGGAGGGACCTCGGCGCCCTTGAACAGCACCTTCCAGACGTCCTTGTGCATCGTATCAAAGAGCTTGCTCAGAGTCTGGTGCCGGGCTGGGTCGAACTCCCACAAGTTAAAATCCTGTTGTTGACACGGGAGGATCTGGCGGATGAGCATAACCTGGATTATGTTGACAAGCTTGAGCTTCTTGCTTGCCATACTCCGGATACATTTCTGAAGTTCATCCAGCTCCACCGATGAACCCCACGACAAGCCCTTCTCTTTCTAGGAAGTGAGTCATGTAGGGAATCCGGATCGAAACTCGGGGGCTGCCGCCCATTTGGCGTCGCGTGACTCGGTGATGTAGAACCACGGCGATTGTCATCCCTTTATTGTCTCAACGAAGGAGCCTTCAAGCCATATAACGTTGGGCATCTTGCCCACCATGGCTCCGCCACATTCTGCTTGTTGGCCTCGTACCACCTTCGGCTTGACATTGAAGGTCTTTAACCATAGGCCGAAGTGGGGCCGGATGCGGAGGAAAGCCTCACACACGACAATGAACGCCGAAATGTTGAGGACGAAGTTCAGGGCCAGATCATGAAAGTCCAGCCCGTAGTAGAACATGAGACCACAGACGAATGGATGGAGGGGAAACCCCAGTCCGCGGAGGAAGTGGTGGAGGAAAACTACCCTCTCGTGAGGTTTCGGGGTAGGGACGATCTACCCCACAGCGGGCAGCCGATGCACGATATTCGCGGCTAAGTATCCGGCTCCGCGCAGCTTCTTGATGTCTCCCTCCGTGACGGAGGAGACCATCCACCTGCCTCCCGCTCCAGACATGGTTGGAGAAGGTTGAGGTGGGAAGTGCGGACATTGGTGCTAGAGCTCGAGTGTGCGAAAACGGATGAGCAAAGGAGGAAGAAGGCGTGGATGGAAAGGTGAATCCTTATCCCTTTATATGGGCGGACGAAACTAAGCGTCCCCACTAGCCTGGTAAAACTCGCTTATCCCCCAAGCGCCGTAATCGATGGCGCGATTGGGTTACCCACGCCCGTATTGATGAGAATCCCGTGATAAGGGGACACGATCTCTGCTTTGACAAGACGTGTCAAAAAACTGCCTCGCGTTATGTGCGGGGCTAGTTAAAGGAAGCGGTTTGAATAATCACCGGGCCATGGCATAATGTCATGTTGCCAAAACAAGTCAGCAAATTAGATTTGTGAAAATATTATTCTCTCTACGGTGGTATGTGGAACTTATTTTGCAGGGCCGGACACTATCCTTGTATTCAAATTCTTCTGTGATGTATTCGGAGAAGGAACCCGCCTTGCAATGCCGAAGACAATACTGCACGCCGGACTCATCGTCATTGAAGCCTGGTTCAGGGGCTACTGAGGGAGTCCTGGATTAGGGGGTCTCCGGATAGCCGGATTATATCCTTTGGCCGGACTGTTGGACTATGAATATACAAGATTGAAGACTTCGTCTCGTGTCTAGATGGGACTCTACTTGGCGTGGAAGGCAAGCTAGGCAATACGGATATGGATATCTCCTCCTTTGTAACCGACCTTGTGTAACCCTAACCCTCTCCGGTGTCTATATAAACCGGAGGGTTTTAGTCCGTAGGACAACAACAACTACAACATACAATCATACCATAGGCTAGCTTCTAGGGTTTAGCCTCTCTGATCTCGTGGTAGATCTACTCTTGTACTACCCATATCATCAATATTAATCAAGCAGGACGTAGGGTTTTACCTCCATCAAGAGGACCCGAACCTGGGTAAAACATTATGTCCCCTGCCTCCTGTTACCATCCGCCTTAGACGCACAGTTCGGGACCCCCTACCCGAGATCCGCCAGTTTTGACACCGACAGTAAACCTAACCATAGCATGAAACATATGGATCCAAATCAGCCCCTTATGAAGCAACGCATAAACTAGGGTTTAAGCTTCTGTCACTCTAGCAACCCATCATCTGCTTATTACTTCCCAATGCCTCCCCCTAGGCCCAAACAATGGTGAAGTGTCATGTAGTCAACGTTCACATGACACCACTAGAGGGATGACAACATACATCTCATCAAAATATCGAACGAATACCAAATTCACATGACTACTTATAGCAAGACTTCTCCCATGTCCTCAGGAACAAACGTAACTACTACAAAGCATATTCATGTTCAAAATCAAAGGGGTATTAATATGCATATCTGAACATATGATCTTCCACCAAGTAAATCAACTAGCATCAACTACAAGGAGTAATCAACACTACTAGCAACCCACAGGTACCAATCTGAGGTTTGGATACAAAGATTGGATACAAGAGATGAACTAGGGTTTGAGATGAGATGGTGTTGGTGAATATGTTGATGGAGATTGACCCCCTCCCGATGAGAGGATCGTTGGTGATGACGATGGTGATGATTTCCCCCTCCCGGAGGGAAGTTTCCCCGGCAGAACAGCTCTGCCGGAGCCCTAGATTGGTTCCGCCAAGGTTCCGCCTCGTGGCGGCGGAGATTCGTCCCGTGAGCTTGCTTCTGATTTTTTCTCGGACGAAAGACCTCATATAGAAGAAGATGGGCATCGAAGGGCCACTAGGGAGCCCACGAGGCAGGGGGCGCGCCCAGGGGGTAGGGCGCGCCCCCACCCTCATGGACGGTGGGTGGCCCCCCTCTGGTACTGCTTTCTCCCAATATTTTTATATATTCTGAAACGTGCTCCCGTGAAGTTTCATGACTTTTGGATCTGTGCAGAATAGGTCTCTAATATTTGCTCCTTTTCCAGCCCAGAATCCCAGCTGTCAGCATTCTCCCACTTCATCTAAACCTTGTAAAATAAGAGAGAATAGGCATAAGTATTGTGACATAATGTGTAATAACAGCCCATAATGCAATAAATATCGATATAAAAGCATGATGCAAAATGGACGTATCAAGCGCATCCCGGGTTTTGTGAAGTAATGTGAAGCAAAGGGAACATCACATGATAACCAAAGGTTCGCTCCAATATCATTCGTGTGCTCATAGGGATCGATATGGACGTCCACGGTTCCGTTGTTTGTCATTGAACGAAGGGGTTTCATGTTGGAAATATACCCTAGAGGCAATAATATTGTATTATTATATTAGCATTATTCATAGTTAAGAGTTTATATTTCATGCTATAACTGCTATGATCCTGGAATATGTGATTTAGTGGAAAACTCATATGCATGTGTGAAATGATAAATGGTAAACAATAGGTTCCCGGTCTCGCCTCTAAGACTGGCTCAAGTGTTGTTGGCGATCACGTTTTCTGGATACTAGGATATTGTTAAGTGTTACAATAGTCCTGAAACAACATTGAGGGTATGACATTAGAAGAACGATCATATTGAATCGATCCAATACTTGTCTGTTATACTATGTGATTATATCGTCTGAAATCATCGGTTATAACGTTGGAATATATGAATAAAGAGCTCGATGATATGTCTAAAGAATTTTATGGTCTTAAATCTCAATTTTCTCATCTTGAAAATTTAGTTGGTCAAATTTCTGATAAACAACCCACCCTGGTAAATAAGATGGCCGCTAAACTGGAGTTTTGTGAAAATAATGATGAAGATCTTAAAGTGATTGATGTGACTCCTATTGAATCTTTGTTTTCTTATATAAATCTTGATAAAGATGGGACTGGAGATGATTCAACTTTAGTTAAAAGGCGTCACAATAATTTGTAGTTTATAGATCTTGATGCAAAAATTGATAAAAGTGGGATTGGAGAGGTCAAAACTTTAAGTAGCAATGAACCCATTCTTTTGGATTTCAAGGATTTTAATAATGATAATTGTTCTTTGATAGATTTTATTTCCTTGTTGCAATCCATGTTGAATTCTCCTCATGCTTATAATCAAAATAAAGCTTTAGTAAACATATCGTTGATGCTATAATGAAATCTTATGAAGAAAAGCTTGAACTGGAAGTTTCTATTCCTAGAAAAAATTATGATGAGTGGGAACCTACTATTAAGATTAAGATTATGAGTGCCATGCTTTGTGTGACTTGGGTGCTAGCGTTTCCACGATTCTAAAAAAACTTTATGTGATGTGTTAGGTTTCCGTGAAATTGATGGTTGTTCTTTAAATTTGCATCTTGCGAATTCCAAACCTATGGGAAGAATTAATGATTTTCTTATTGTTGCAAATAGGAATTATGTGCCCGTAGATATCATTGTTCTTGATATGGATTGCAATCCTACATGTCCTATTATTCTTGGTAGACCTTTCCTTAGAACGATTGGTGCAATTATTGATATGAAGGAAGAAAACATTAGATTTCAATTTCCATTGAGGAAGGGCATGGAACATTGAGGGAGTCCTGGATTAGGGCGTGTCTGGATGGCCAGACTATACCTTCAGCCGGACTCCTGGACTATGAAGATACAAGATTGAAGACTTCGTCCCGTGTCCAGAAGGGACTTTCCTTGGCATGGAAGGCAAGCTTGGCGATACAGATATGTAGATCTCCTACCATTGTAACCGACTTTGTGTAACCCTAACCCTCTCCGGTGTCTATATAAACCGGAGGGTTTTAGTCCGTAGGACAACATACACAACAACAATCATACCATAGGCTAGCTTCTAGGGTTTAGCCTCTTCGATCTCGTGGTAGATCTACTCTTGTACTACCCATATCATCAATATTAATCAAGCAGGACGTAGGGTTTTACCTCCATCAAGAGGGCCCGAACCTGGGTAAAACATTGTGTCCCCTACCTCCTGTTACCATCCGGCCTAGACGCACAGTTCGGGACCCCCTACCCGAGATCCGCCGGTTTTGACACCGACATTGGTGCTTTCATTGAGAGTTCCTCTGTGTCGTCGCTGTCAGGCTTGATGGCTCCTACGATCATCAATGGCGATGCAGTCCAGGGTGAGACCTTCCTCCCCGGACAGATCTTCATCTTCGGCGGCTTCGCACTGTGGGCCAATTCACTTGGCCATCTGGAGCAGATCGAAAGCTATGCCCCTGGCCGTCAGGTCAGATTTGGAAGCTTAAACTACACGGCTGACATCCGCGGGGACTTGATCTTTGGCGGATTCGAGCCACTGCCGAGCGCGCCGCACAGTCACGACGAGCATGATCTAGCTCTGCCGCCGAACAGTGCCCTGGAGGCCGCACCCGCATCGGCTTCGACCCTTAATTCGGAGCCAACTGCGCCGATCGAGGATGGGTGGTTGGACGCCACCTCGGGGGCTGCGATCCCAACGGCGATCGAGCCGAACACCAGCCCCGCACTCTGCGAGACTCGTGCCTCCAAGGAGCCGGACTCCTCTCCGGACTCCAAACCCTCCGCGCCCTGTCGATCGAATCCGATTGGGCGCCGATCATGGAGTTTACTGCCGCGGACATCTTTCAGCACTCGCCTTTCGGCGATATTCTGAAGACACTGAAGTCTCTCTCTTTATTAGGAGAGCCCTAGCCGGACTACGGTCAGCAAGGTTGGGATTCGGATGATGAAGAAATTCAAAGCCCACCCACCACCCACTTTGTAGCCACTGTCGATGACTTAACCGACATGCTCGACTTCGACTCCGAAGACATCGACGGTATGGATGCCGATGAAGGAGACGATGAAGAACCAGAGCCTATCAGGCCCTGGAAAGCCACCTCGTCATATGACATATACATGGTGGACACCCCAAAAGAAGGAGATGGCGATGGAATAGCGGAGGATGACCCCTCCAAGAAACAGCCTAAGCGCCGGCGTCAGCGGCGCCGCTCAAAATCCCGCCAAAATAAATACGGTGATTCCAGCACGGGAGATAATAATACTCCAAAAAGTTCCGAAGAAAACCCCCTCCAGCAAGATTTAGCACAGGAGGATGGAGAAACCAGCCCTCATGAGAGAGCGGCAGACAGAGAGGTCGAGGACGATAATTATATGCCTCCCTCCGAAGCGAGGCAAGCCTCGATGATGACGAATTCGTCGTGCCAGAGGATCCCGTCGAGCAAGAGCGTTTTCAACGCAGGCTTATGGCCATGGCAAGAGCCTCAAGAAAAAGCAGCAACAGCTTAGAGCTGATCAAGATTTGCTAGTCGACAGATGGACTGAAGTCCTTGAGGCCGAAGAGCATAAACTCGAACGCCCCTCCAAGAGCTACCCAAAGCGCAGGTTGCTACCCCGATTAGAGGAGGAAGCACTTGATGCGGCCGACCGGCCACCTCGTGGCCGCGACAGAGAGGCCTCTCGGCCCTCCACTCAAGCCGCACCCCGTACCAAGGCACGGGAATATGCATCGGACTTACGAGATATGTTGGAGGACAAGGCAAGGCAAACAAGATCGATCTACGGATCGCGTGGGCGCCCCACGGCTCGAGATGGTAACCGTCACGCCGGCCACAAATTTGGCAGGGCCGAACACAGTAGACAATGCTCATTGGAGCTACGTCGTGATATAGCCCAGTACAGAGGCGCCGCACACCCACTATGCTTCACAGACGAAATAATGGATCATCAAATCCCCGAAGGTTTCAAACCTGTAAATATCGAACCATATGATGGCACAACAGACCCTGCGGTATGGATCGAGGATTATCTCCTTCATATCCACGTGGCCCGCGGCGATGATTTCCACGCCATCAAATACCTCCCACTCAAGCTCAAAGGACCAGCTCGGCATTGGCTTAAAAGCTTGCCAACAGGATCAATCAATTGTTGGGAGGACCTGGAAGCCGCATTCCTCGATAATTTCCAGGGCACTTATGTGCGACCCCCAGACGCCGATGACCTAAGTCACGTAATTCAGCAGCCAGAGGAATCGGCCAGGAAATTCTGGACACGGTTCCTAACAAAGAAAAATCAAATAGTCGACTGTCCGGACGCTGAGGCCCTAGCAGCCTTCAAGCACAATATCCGTGACGAGTGGCTTGCCCGGCACCTTGGACAGGAAAAGCCGAAGTCTATGGCAGCACTCACGACACTCATGACCCGCTTTTGCGCGGGAGAAGACAACTGGCTTGCTCGTAGCAACAATATGACCAAGAACCCTGGTAATTCGGATACCAGGGACAGTAGTGGCAAGTCGTGTCGCAACAAGCAGAAGCGCCGCATTAATGGCAACAATACTGAGGATACGGCAGTTAATGCCGGATTCAGAGGCTGTAAATCCGGTCAGCGGAAAAAGCCATTCAAAAGGAATCCTAGGGGCCCGTCCAGTTTGGACCGAATACTCGACCGCTTATGCCAGATACATGGCACCCCCGAAAATCCGGCCAATCACACCAACAAGGATTGTTGGGTGTTCAAGCAGGCAGTCAAGTTAAATGCCAAAAATGAAGACAAGGGGCTGCATAGCGATGACGACGAGGAGCCCTGGCCGCCGAACAACAGTGGACAGAAGGGTTTTCCCCCACAAGTGCGGATGGTGAACATGATATACGCAACCCACGTCCCCAAAAGGGAGCGGAAGCGCGCGTTAAGGGACGTATACGCGGTAGAGCCAGTCGCCCCAAAGTTCAACCCATGGTCCTCCTGCCCGATCACCTTTGATCGAAGGGACCATCCCACTAGCATCCGTCATGGCGGATTCGCTGCATTGGTTCTAGACCCAATTATTGACGGATTTCATCTCACTAGAGTCCTTATGGACGGCGGCAGCAGCCTGAACCTGCTTTACCAGGATACAGTGCGGAAAATGGGCATAGATCCCTCGAGGATTAAGCCCACCAAAACGACCTTTAAAGGCATAATACCAGGTGTAGAGGCCAACTGTACAGGCTCAGTCACACTTGAATTGGTCTTCGGATCTCCGGATAATTTCCGAAGCGAGGAGTTAATCTTCAACATAGTCCCATTCCGCAGTGGCTATCATGCACTGCTCGGGCGAACCGCATTCGCCAAGTTCAATGCGGTACCGCACTACGCATACCTTAAGCTCAAAATGCCAAGCCCTCGAGGAGTAATTACAGTCAATGGAAACACCGAACGCTCCCTCCGAACGGAAGAGCACACGGCGGCCCTTGCAGCAGAAGTACAAAGCAGCCTCTCCAGGCAGTTCTCCAGTCCGGCCTTTAAACGACCGGACACCGTCAAGCGCGCCCGGAGTAACCTACAACAAGACCGCCTGGCACGACCCGAGCAGGCGTAGCAATGCGGCCCCAACCCCAGCCCTCGCAAAAATGCGATACCAGTACTTCACGTACATAACTACGCACTAGAAATACCATGGGTACAGGGGGAGGGGCACCATCACGGCACACCCAAAACACGGCTTAAACCGCACCAGGGGCTGCCGATTTTTTAATTTTCTCTTACTTTCAGGACTCCACTCTTCGGAAGGCCCGTTCGGCAGTTCAATTGCTGAACAAACGATGCAAGAACTAGGGAAGCAGACAAGCCACGCCGCATTACGGAACTCCCAGGTGGTCTCTATCACGAGCAGTATACCTTTTTCGCATACTATTCTGCAGCTTGCCCCTGGAACGGACACGTTAAATAGTCCAACCTTTTGCTTATCGCATTATTTGTATCGTTCTGCTTTGATCGCAGCCCTCTTTAATAAACAATGCATAGCTTTTGTCTATTTTTGCATTACTCTTTTTTAATATATGTTCCTTAATGACATGTTGCATCCGTACACTTTGGTACGACCAAAATACGCCAGGGGATTTAGTACCCCTCAATATGGTGTGAGTGAAGGAAATATGCCCTAGAGGCAATAATAAAGTTATTATTTATTTCCTTATTGCATGATAAATGTTTATAATTCATGCTAGAATTGTATTAACCGGAAACATAATACATGTGTGAATACATAGACAAACAGAGTGTCACTAGTATGCCTCTACTTGACTAGCTCATTAATCAAAGATGGTTATGTTTCCTAACCATGGACAAAGAGTTGTTATTTGATTAACGGGATCACATCATTAGATGAATGATCTGATTGACATGACCCATTCCATTAGCTTAGCACCCGATCGTTTAGTATGTTGCTATTGCTTTCTTCATGACTTATACATGTTCCTATGACTATGAGATTATGCAACTCCCGTTTGCCGGAGGAACACTTTGTGTTCTACCAAACGTCACAACGTAACTGGGTGATTATAAAGGAGCTCTACAGGTGTCTCCAAAGGTACATGTTGGGTTGGCGTATTTCGAGATTAGGATTTGTCACTCCGATTGTCGGAGAGGTATCTCTGGGCCCTCTCGGTAATGCACTTCACTTAAGCCTTGCAAGCATTGCAACTAATGAGTTAGTTGCGAGATTATGTATTACGGAACGAGTAAAGAGACTTGCCGGTAACGAGATTGAACTAGGTATTGGATACCGACGATCGAATCTCGGGCAAGTAACATACCGATGACAAAGGGAACAACGTATGTTGTTATGCGGTCTGGCCGATAAAGATCTTCGAAGAATATGTAGGAGCCAATATGGGCATCCAGGTCCCGCTATTGTTTATTGACAGGAGACGTGTCTTGGTCATGTCTACATTGTTCTCGAACTCGTAGGGTCCGCACGCTTAAGGTTTCGATGACAGTTATATTATGAGTTTATACGTTTTGATGTACCGAAGGTTGTTCGGAGTCCCGGATGTGATCACCGACATGACGAGGAGTCTCGAAATGGTCGAGACATAAAGATTGATATATTGGAAGCCTATGTTTGGATATCGGAAGTGTTCCGGGTGAAATCGGGATTTTACCGAAGTACCGGGAGGTTACCGGAACCCCCCGGGAGCTATATGGGCCTTAGTGGGCTTTAGTGGAAAAGAGAAGGGGTAGCCCAAGATGGGCCGTGCACCTCCCCCCTCCCCTAGTCCGAATAGGACAAGGAGAGGTGGCCGGCCCCCCTCTCTCTTTTCCCCCCTCCGCGAATCCTATTCCAACTAGGATTGGGGGGGAATCCTACTCCCAGAGGGAGTAGGACTCCTCCTGGCATGCCTCCCCTTGGCCGGCCGCACCCCTCCCCCCTTGATCCTTTATATACGGAGGCAGGGGAACCCCAGAGACACACAAGTTGATCCACGTGATCATATTCTTAGCCGTGTGCGGCGCCCCCTGCCACCATAATCCTCGATAATATTGTAGCGGTGCTTAGGCGAAGCCCTGCAACAGTAGTACATCAAGATCGTCACCACGCCGTCGTGCTGACGGAACTCATCCCCGAAGCTTTGCTGGATCGGAGCCCGGGGAGCGTCATCGAGCTGTACGTGTGCTAAGAACTCGGAGGTGCCGGAGTAACGGTGCTTGGATCGGTCGTATCAGGAAGACGTACGACTACTTCCTCTACGTTGCGTCAACGCTTCCGCTTCGGTCTACGAGGGTACGTAGACAACACTCTCCCCTCTCGTTGCTATGCATCACCATGATCTTGCGTGTGCGTAGGAAATTTTTTGAAATTACTAGGTTTCCCAACCGTGGCATCCGAGCCAGGTTTTTATGGTTTGATGTTATATGCACGAGTAGAACACAAGTGAGTTGTGGGCGATATAAGTCATACTGCTTACCAGCATGTCATACTTTGGTTCGGCGGTATTGTTGGATGAAGCGGCCCGGACCGACATTACGCGTACGCTTACGCGAGACCGGTTCTCCCGACGTGCTTTGCACATAGGTGGCTTGCAGGTGACAGTTTCTCCAACTTTAGTTGAACTGAGTGTGGCTACGCCCGGTCCTTGCGAAGGTTAAAACAGCACCAACTTGACAAACTATCGTTGTGGTTTTGATGCGTAGGTACGATTGGTTCTTGCTAAGCCCGTAGCAGCCACGTAAAATTTGCAACAACAAAGTAGAGGACGTCTAACTTGTTTTTGCAGGGCATGTTGTGATGTGATATGGTCAAGACGTGATGAGATATAAGTTGTTGTATGAGATGATCATGTTTTGTTGAAGTTATCAGCAACTGGCAAAATCCTTATGGTTGTCTCTCTATTGCATAAGATGCAAGCGTCCAATAAGTGCTTTACTTTATCGCTATGCGATAGCAATAGTTGCAAGAGCAATTGTTGGCGAGACGTCCACGTGACGACACATTGATATAGATCAAGATGATGGAGATCATGGTGTCATGCCGGTGACGATATAGATCATGACAGTACTTTGGAGATGGAGATCAAAGAAGTAAGATGATGATGGCCATATCATGTCACATATTTTTATTGCATATGATGTTTATCTTTTATACATCTTATTTTTGCTTAGTTTGACGGTAGCATTTTAAGATGATCTCTCACTAATTATCAAGAAGTGTTCTCCCTGAGTATGCACCGTTGCGAAAGTTCTTCGTGCTGAGACACCACGTGATGATCGGGTGTGATAGGCTCTACGTTCAAATACAACGGGTGCAAAACAGTTGCACACGCGGAATACTCAGGTTATACTTGACGAGCCAAGCATATACAGATATGGACTCGGAACACGGAGACCGAAAGGTCGAGCGTGAATCATATAGTAGATATGATCAACATAGTGATGTTCACCGATGAAACTGCTCCATCTCACGTGATGATCGGACATGGTTTAGTTGATTTGGATCACGTGATCACTTAGAGGATTAGAGGGATGTCTATCTAAGTGGGAGTTCTTAAGTAATATGATTAATTGAACTTAAATTTATCATGAACTTAGTCCTGGTAGTATTTTGCAAATTATGTTGTAGATCAATAGCTCGTGTTGTTGCTTCCCTGTGTTTATTTTGATATGTTCCTAGAGAAAATTGTGTTGAAAGATGTTAGTAGCAATGATGCGGATTGGATCCGTGATCTGAGGTTTATCCTCATTGCTGCACAGAAGAATTATGTCCTTGATGCACCGCTAGGTGACAGACCTATTGCAGGAGCAGATGCAGACGTTATGAACATTTGGCTAGCTCAATATGATGACTACTTGATAGTTTAGTGCACCATGCTTAATGGCTTAGAATCAGGACTTCAAAGACGTTTTGAACGTCATGGACCATATGAGATGTTCCAGGAGTTGAAGTTAATATTTCAAGCAAATACCCGAGTTGAGAGATATGAAGTCTCCAACAAGTTCTATAGCTAAAAGATGGAGGAGAATCGCTCAACTAGTGAGCATGTGCTCAGATTGTCTGGGTACTACAATCGCTTGAATCAAGTGGGAGTTAATCTTCCAGATAAGATAGTGATTGACAGAATTCTCTAGTCACCATCACCAAGTTAGTAGAACTTCGTGATGAACTATAATATGCAAGGGATAACGGAAACAACTCCCAAGCTCTTCGTGATGCTGAAATCAACGAAGGTAGAAATCAAGAAAAACATCAAGTGTTGATGGTTAACAAGACCACTAGTTTCAAGAAAAGGGCAGAGGGAAGAAGGGGAACTTCAAGAAGAACAGCAAGCAAGTTGCTGCTCAAGTGAAGAAGCCCAAGTCTGGTCCTAAGCCTGAGACTAAGTGCTTCTACTGCAAAGGGACTAGTCACTGGAAGCGGAACTACCCCAAGTGATTGGCGGATAAGAAGGATGGCAAAGTGAACATAAGTATATTTGATATACATGTTATTGATGTGTATTTTACTAGTGTTTATAGCAACCCCTCAGTATTTGATACTAGTTCAGTTGCTAAGATTAGTAACTCGAAACGGGAGTTGCAGAATAAACAGAGACTAGTTAAGGGTGAAGTGACGATGTATGTTGGAAGTGGTTCCAAGATTGATATGATCATCATCGCACACTCCCTATAATTTTGTGATTAGTGTTGAACCTAAATAAGTGTTATTTGGTGTTTGCGTTGAGCATGAATATGATTTGATCATGTTTATTGTAATACGGTTATTCATTTAAGTAAGAGAATAAATTGTTGTTCTGTTTACATGAATAAAACCTAATATGGTTACACACCCAATGAAAATAGTTAGTTGGATCTCGATCGTAGTGATACACATAATCATAATATTGAAACCAAAAGATGCAAAGTTAATAATGATAGTGCAACTTATTTGTAGCACTGCCGTTTAGGTCATATTGGTGTAAAGCGCATGAAGAAACTCCATGCTGATGGGCTTTTGGAATCACTTGATTATGAATCAGTTGATGCTTGCGAACCATGCCTCATGGGCAAGATGACTAAGACTCTGTTCTTCAGAACAATGGAGCGAGCAACAGATTTGTTGGAAATCATACATACTGATGTATGTGGTCCGATGAATATTGAGGCTCGCGACAGGTATCATTATTTTCTGATCTTCACAGATGATTTGAGCAGATATGAGTATATCTACTTGATGAAACATAAGTCTGAAACATTTGAAAAGTTCAAAGAATTTCAGAGTGAAGTGAAAAATCATCGTAACAAGAAAATAAAGTTTCTACGATCTGATCGTAGAGAAAGTATTTGAGTTACGAGTTTGGCCTTCAGTTAAAAACAATGTGAAATAGTTTCACTACTCATGCCACCTGGAACACCACAATGTAATGGTGTGTCCGAACATCATAACCGTACTTTATTAGATATGGTGCGATCTATGATGTCTCTTACCGATCTACAACTATCGTTTTGGGGTTATGCATTAGAGACAACTGCATTCACGTTAAACAGGGCACCATCTAAATCCGTTGAGACGACACCGTATGAACTATGATTTGGCAAGAAACCTAAGCTGTCGTTTCTTAAAGTTTGAGGTTGCAATGCTTATGTGAAAAAGTTTCAACCTGATAAGCTCAAACCCAAATCGGAGAAGTGCGTCTTCATAGTATACCCAAAAGAAAATGTTGGGTACACCTTCTATCACAGATCCAAAGGCAAGACATTCGTTGCTAAGAATGGATCCTTTCTAGAGAAGGAGTTTCTCTCGAAAGAAGTGAGTGGGAGGAAAGTAGAACTTGATGAGGTAACTGTACCGGATCCCTTATTGGAAAGTAGTTCATCACAGAAATCTATTCTTGTGACTACTACACCAATTAGTGAGGAAGCTAATGATGATGATCATGTAACTTCATATCAAGTTACTACCGAATCTCGTAGGTAAACCAGAGTGAGATCCGCACCAGAGTGGTGCGGTAATCCTGTTCTGGAAGTCATGTTACTAGACCATGACAAACTTGTAAACTATGAGGAAGCGATAATGAGCCCAGATTCCGCGAACTGGTTTGAGGCCATGAAATCTGAGATATGATCCATTTATGAGAACAAAGTCTGGACTTTGGTTGACTTGCCCGATGATCGGCAAACAATTGAGAATAAATGGATCTTCAAGAGGAAGACGGACGCTGATAGTAGTGTTACTATCTACAAAGCTAGAATTGTCGCAAAAGGTTTTCGACAAGTTAAAGGTGTTGACTACGATGAGAGCTTCTCACTCGTATCTATGCTTGAGTCTGTCCGAATCATGTTAGTAATTGCCGCATTTTATGAAATCTGGCAAATGGATAAACAAAACTGCATTCCTTAATGGATTTATTAAAGAAGAGTTGTATATGATGCAACCAGAAGGTTTTGTCAATCCGAAAGGTGCTAACAAAATGTGCAAGCTCCAGCGATCCATCTGTGGACTGGTGCAAGCATCTCGGAGTTGGAATATACGCTTTGATGAGTTGATCAAAGCATATAGTTTTATACAGACTTGCGGTGAAGCCTGTATTTACAAGAAAGTGAGTGGGAGCACTACAGCATTTCTGATAAGTATATGTGAATGACATATTGTTGATCGGAAATAATGTAGAATTATTCTGTAAAGCATAAAGGAGTGTTTGAAAGGAGTTTTTCAAAGAAAGACTTCGGTGAAGCTGCTTACATATTGAGCTCCAAGATCTATAGAGATAGATCAAGATGCTTGATAAGTTTTTTCAATGAGTACATACCTTGACAAGATTTTGAAGTAGTTCAAAATGGAGCAGTCAAAGAAAGAGTTCTTGCATGTATTACAAGGTGTGAAGTTGAGTAAGACTCAAAGCCCGACCACGGCAGAAGATAGGAAGAGAATGAAAGTCATTCCCTATGCCTTGGCCATAGGTTCTATAAAGTATGTCATGCTGTATACCAGATCTATTGTATACCCTGCACTGATTTGACCAGGGAGTACAATAGTGATCTAGGAGTAGATCACTGGACGGCGGTCAGAATTATCCTTAGTGAAATAAGGATATGTTTCTCGATTATGGACGTGACAAAAAGGTTCGTCGTAAAGGGTTACGTCGATGCAAGTTTTTGACACTGATCCAGATGATTGTAAGTCTCAATCAGGATACATATTGAAAGTGGGAGCAATTAGCTAGAGTAGCTCCGTGCAGAGCATTGTAGACATAGACATAGAATTTTGCAAAATACATACGGATCTGAATTTGGCAGGCCCGTTGACTAAATTTCTCTCACAAGCAAAACATGATCACTCTTTGGGTGTTAATCACATAGCGATGTGAACTAGATTATTGAATCTAGTAAACCCTTTGGGTGTTAGTCACATGGATGTGAACCAATCACATAAAGATGTGAACTATTGGTGTTAATCACATAGCGATGTGAACTAGATTATTGACTCTAGTGCAAGTGGGAGACTGAAGGAAATATGCCCTAGAGGCAATAATAAAGTTATTATTTATTTCCTTATTTCATGATAAATGTTTATTATTCATGCTAGAATTGTATTAACCGGAAACATAATACATGTGTGAATACATAGACAAACAGAGTGTCACTAGTATGCCTCTACTTGACTAGCTCGTTAATCAAAGATGGTTATGTTTCCTAACCATGAACAAAGAGTTGTTATTTGATTAACGGGATCACATCATTAGATGATCTGATTGACATGACCCATTCCATTAGCTTAGCACCCGATCGTTTAGTATGTTGCTATTGCTTTCTTCATGACTTATACATGTTCCTATGACTATGATATGAGATTATGCAACTCCCGTTTGGCGGAGGAACACTTTGTGTGCTACCAAACGTCACAACGTAACTGGGTGATTATAAAGGAGCTCTACAGGTGTCTCCAAAGGTACATGTTGGGTTGGCGTATTTCGAGATTAGGATTTGTCACTCCGATTGTCGGAGAGGTATCTCTGGGCCCTCTCGGTAATGCACATCACTTAAGCCTTGCAAGCATTGCAACTAATGAGTTAGTTGCGAGATGATGTATTACGGAACGAGTAAAGAGACTTGCCGGTAACGAGATTGAACTAGGTATTGGATACCGACGATCGAATCTCGGGCAAATAACATACCGATGACAAAGGGGACAACGTATGTTGTTATGCGGTCTGACCGACAAAGATCTTCGAAGAATATGTAGGAGCCAATATGGGCATCCAGGTCCCGCTATTGGTTATTGACAGGAGACGTGTCTCGGTCATGTCTACATTGTTCTCGAACCCGTAGGGTCCGCACGCTTAAGGTTTCGATGACAGTTATATTATGAGTTTATACGTTTTGATGTACCGAAGGTTGTTCGGAGTCCCAGATGTGATCACGGACATGACGAGGAGTCTCGAAATGGTCGAGACATAAAGATTGACATATTGGAAGCCTATGTTTGGATATCGGAAGTGTTCCGGGTGAAATCGGGATTTTACCGGAGTACCGGGAGGTTACCGGAACCCCCCGGGAGCTATATGGGCCTTAGTAGGCTTTAGTGGAAAAGAGAAGGGGCAGCCCAAGATGGGCCGCGTGCCTCCCCCCTCCCCTAGTCCGAATAGGACAAGGAGAGGTGGCCGGCCCCCCTCTCTCTTTTCCCCCCTCCGCGAATCCTATTCCAACTAGGATTGGGGGGGGGATCCTACTCCCGGAGGGAGTAGGACTCCTCCTGGCGCACCTCCCCTTGGCCGGCCGCACCCCCCCTTGATCCTTTATATACAGAGGCAGGGGAACCCCAGAGACACACAAGTTGATCCACGTGATCATATTCTTAGCCGTGTGCGGCGCCCCCTACCACCATAGTCCTCGATAATATTGTAGCGGTGCTTAGGCGAAGCCCTGCGACAGTAGTACATCAAGATCGTCACCACGCCGTCGTGCTGACAGAACTCATCCCCGAAGCTTTGCTGGATCGGAGCCCGGGGAGCGTCATCGAGCTGTACGTGTGCTAAGAACTCGGAGGTGCCGGAGTAACGGTGCTTGGATCGGTCGGATCGGGAAGACGTACGACTACTTCCTCTACGTTGCGTCAACGCTTCCGCTTCGGTCTATGAGGGTGCGTAGACAACACTCTCCCCTCTCGTTGCTATGCATCACCATGATCTTGCGTGTGCGTAGGAAATTTTTTGAAATTACTACCTTTCCCAACAGTGAGATCTCCGAACACTGTGCGGCACCCCGAACTTATAGCATTATATGCATCGGCTCCGAATCATGTCTTGGGTCAATAGTTGGGTTTGTCCGGCTCCTATGTTTTGGTGCCTTACGTTCCACTATATCGGCTAAGGTAGCACTAGGAGAACCACTGCGATTGTGCCCCAGTTGAGCTGGGTCGAGCACCTCAGTGGAGAAAGCTAAAACTGACTGTCATGATGAAGCGAGAGCTGGTCGCTGTTCGAGAGGTTTTTCGAGTCCCTAAATACTTATGCCGCTTAGAGCGAGGAGCCGGCTCTGTCCGGCCAAGGCGTGGATAGCGCCCCAAACTCGGTCTTCCGAATACCAGGGGCTTCGCCGAAATTTAAAATTATAGAATTCTATGGCTAAGTGAGAGTGTTCACGCATTATAGTCCGATTACCTTGTTCGTTGGGCTGAGCGCCTCCCTTGAAGGACCCAAACATGGGAAAAAGAGCGCTCAGGTTTATCCCCGAACACCCCAGCACTAGCGGCACGGGGGCAGAAGCCGACGACTTGCCATCTCTCAGAATTGATAAACAGCCGCACAGAAGGTAATATTTTAAATTCCAACAGCATTGCTTAGCGCATATGAACAAGTTTTCAGCGCACAGGACAAAACGAGCAAGTTTCACTCAGAAATTACATCCCTAGAACATTCATCCGCCACAAGGCAGGCACCCTTCAGAACATCCTTATAATAATTCTCGGGCTTGCGATGCTCTTTCCCCGGCGGTGGCCCATTCTTCACAAGCTTCTCAGCATCTAGCTTGCCCAAGTGCACCTTAGCACGGGCAAGGGCCCTACGGGCACCTTCAATGCAGACAGAGCGCTTGATGACTTCGAGCCTTGGACAGGCCTCCACCAGCTGCCGCACCAGCCCGAAATAGCTCCTAGGCAGAGCCCCTCCAGGCCACAGCCGAACTATGAGGCCCTTCATGGCCTGTTTGGCTACCTTGTGGAGCTCGACCAGTTGCTTCAGCTGGTCGCTCAGGGGCACGGGGTGTCCGGCCTCAGCATACTAAGACCAGAACACCTTCTCTGTCGAGCTGCCCTCCTCGGCTCAATAGAATGCGGCGGCATCGGACACACTCTAGGGAAGATCTGCGAACGCTCCTGGAGAGCTCCGGATTCGGGTAAGTAACAAGTAACTCACGTTTATGTGTTTGCTTTGCATAAAGAATGCCTTACCCGCCGCTATCTTCTTCACCTCATCCAACTCCTGGAGGGTCTTCTGGGATTCGGCCTTGGCAGACTTGGCATTTTCAATAGCCACCGCGAGCTCGGACGCTCGCGTCTTTGAGTCAAGCTCCAAACTCTCATGTTTTTCCATGAGAGCCTGGAGCTCTTGCCGTACCTTGCCAACCTCGGCCTCATACTTCTCCCGCTCGGTGCGCTCCGTGGCCGCCCTCTTCTCGGCCTCGACCAGCGCTTGCGTAAGGGTCGCCACCTTAGACGTGGCCCCTACAATAGCCATGATAATCCTGTCATTTTTTGCAATTGCACCTTTTTATATATATTTAAACAAGGTATTTCTTACCTTCATTGTCCTCGAGCTGCTTCTTGGCATGCCCGAGCTCTTGCTCGGACTGCTCGAGGTTCTGCTTTAGCGTGTCCACTTTAGCAATCAGTGCGGCGGACGCAAGCAGAGAAGCCTACATACGCATATTGACTCCTTTTTGTTAGACTCCTGCGAATTTTATTTGATCCTCTATTCGGCTTTTCTTCCCGAACGCCAAACAGAGCATCAGGGGCTACTGTCTATGCGGTAATATTATTTACACATTCTTTACTTACCTCAAAGCCTGTTAAAAGGCTAGTACAAGCTTTAGTCAGTCCGCTCTTGGCGGACTGAACCTTCTGGACCACCACACTCATAATGGTGCGGTGCTCCTCGTCGGTGGAGGCGCCTTGGAGCGCCTCCAACAGATTGTTCGGCGCCTCCGGTTGGATGGGGGTCACCGGCACGGTGGACTTGCTCCTCTTGGAAGGAGGTCCCCCGCCGGACTCTGGAACCTTTGAAGGTTCTGGAGCGGTGTCCGGCCTAGAGCCGGACTTGGAGCCCTGGGGGGTTTCATCCCCTTTACTCCTGGAGTCCGGGAGGTCACCTTGCGGCGCCTCCAGGACCACCTCCTCCCGGCTTGGAACCTGTTGGGACAACACTTCGGTGTCGTCTGTAGGGCGGGGGGAGGAAGCCGTCGGAAGCGAGTTCACATCCGACGAGTCCAGTGAGCCGCTCGACGACGCGTCGAGCCGGTCTTTGGGTGGGCTGCATAAACATATTTGACATAAGGGAAGGTTGTGCAATAAACGAATACTATGAATTACTCTGGTATCCGAATACTTACGATTTTTCCAGGGGCTTGGCCCTGGGCGGCCACTCCTCTTCGCCGTCGTCGGCATCGGTGGAGTAGTCCGGAGGAAGGGTTTTCCCCTTCTTGGACCCTCCGGCCTCCCCAGAGAGGGCGGCCTTCCTTTTCTTCTCTCCTCCCGCTGGAGGGGGAGAGGTCTCTTCTTCTTCCTCCTCGTCTTCACGGGAGGAATGCGCCTCGGAACCGTCAGATGATGGATCCGACACCTCCTGGCGCCGGGCACTCTTTCGAGTCCCCATGGCCTTTTTCGCGGCCTTCTTCTCCGGCATCACATAGGGTGCCGGAACCAGCAGCTTTGCCAAGCGAGCGTCCGCTGGGCCTTCGGGCAAAGGAGCCGGACAGTTGATCTGTCCGGACGTCACCTGCCAATCCTGTCAAAGGTAAGGGAGCTTAGATCCCGCATGGAGTCAAACTATGAAAAACGGATACCCTATAAAAGGAAAAAATAGCTTACCGCATGAGCATGACGCTGTGTACTGAATCCGCGATCCTCGATAGCGGATGCGGGGGCCTCGGCGCCCTTGAAAAGCACATTCCAGGCATCTTCGTACGTCGTGTCGAAGAGCCTGCTCAGAGTTTGGCGCCACGCCGGGTTGAACTCCCACAGGTTGAAAGCCCGTTGTTGACACGGGAGGATCAGGCGGATGAGCATAACCTGGACTACGTTGACAAGTTTGAGCCTCTTGTCCACCAGGGTTTGGATGCATGTTTGGAGTCCGGTCAGCTCTCCTTTTTTACCCCACGACAGGCCCGTCTCCTTCTAGGAGGTGAGCCGCGTAGGGGGTCCGGATCGAAACTCGGGGGCTGCGACCCATTCGGGGTCGTGCGGCTCGGTGATGTAAAACCATCCCGATTGCCACCCCTTCAGGGTCTCCACAAAGGAGCCCTCGAGCCATAAGACGTTGGCCATCTTGCCCACCATGGCGCCTCCGCACTCCGCCTGGTTGCCGCGCACCACCTTCGGCTTGACATTGAAAGTCTTGAGCCATAGGCCGAAATGGGGGCGGATGCGGAGAAAAGCCTCGCACACGACGATAAACGCCGAGATGTTGAGGACAAAGTTCGGGGCCAGATCGTGGAAATCCAGGCCATAGTAGAACATGAGCCCCCGAACAAATGGGTGAAGAGGGAAGCCCAGTCCACGGAGGAAATAGGAACACCACCCTCTCATGGGGCCTAGGGGTGGGGATGAGCTGCCCCTTTTCGGGAAGCCGGTACGCAATATCGTTAGACAAGTATCCGGCCTTCCTCAGTTTTTTGATGTGTCCCTCCGTGACGGAGGAGACCATCCACTTGCCTCCCGCTCCGGACTTGGCTGGAGAAGGTTGAGGTGGGGAGTGCGGACTTGGGCGCTGGAGCTCGAGTGCGCGAGAATGGATAAGCAAGGGAGGAAGAAGACGTAGGTGAAAAGGTGGATCCTTATCCCCTTATATGGGTGGATGCAACTACGTGTCCCCACCAGCCTGGTAAAACTCGCTTATCTCCAAGCGCCGTAATCAATGGCGCGGTTGGGTTACCCACGCCCGTATTGATGAGAATCCCGGAATAAGGGGACACGATCTCTGCTTTTACAAGACGTGCCAAGGAAACCGCCTCGCATGACGCGCTAAGGTGGGATAATGAAACGACTCGGATAAAGGCTTGGCCGTGGTGTGTCACGCTACGGAATACGTCAGCAGATTAGATTTGTGTAAATATTATTCTCTCTATGGCAATATGTGGAAACTTATTTTGCAGAGCCGGACACTATCTTTGAGTTCAAAATCTTCTATGAAGTACTTGGAGGAGGAACCCGCCTTGCAATGCCGAAGACAATCTATGCGTCGGACTCGTCGTCATTGAAGCCTGGTTCAGGGGCTACTGAGGGAGTCCTGGATTAGGGGGTGTCCGGATGGCCAGACTATACCTTCAGCCGGACTCTTGGACTATGAAGATACAAGATTGAAGACTTCGTCCCGTGTCCGGAAGGGACTTTCCTTGGCATGGAAGGCAAGCTTGGCGATACAGATATGTAGATATCCTACCATTGTAATCGACTTTGTGTAACCCTAACCCTCTCCGGTGTCTATATAAACCGGAGGGTTTTAGTCCGTAGGACAACATACACAACAATAATCATATCATAGGCTAGCTTATAGGGTTTAGCCTCTTCGATCTCGTGGTAGATCTACTCTTGTACTACCCATATCATCAATATTGATCAAGCAGGACGTAGGGTTTTACCTCCATCGAGAGGGCCCGAACCTGGGTAAAACATTGTGTCCCCTGCCTCCTGTTACCATCCGGCCTAGACGCACAGTTCGGGACCCCCTACCCGAGATCCGCCGGTTTTGACACCGACAAACACTTTCCTAGAAAGATAATTACATTGCCATATGAATCTATTATGAGAGCTACTTATGGATTGCATACCAAAGATGACAATACCTAGATCTATGTTTTTATGCATAGCTAAGGGCGTTAAGCAATACGCTTATTGGGAGGCAAGCCAATTTTATTTTTGTTCTTACTTTTTTGGTTCTGTTTTTCAATAAATTTTTCATCTAGCCTATGGTTAGATGTGTTTTAATGTTTTAATTAGTGTTTGAGCCAAGTAAGACCTTTGGGATGGCTTACGGTGATAGTTGATTTGATCTTGGTGAAAAATAGAAACTTCTGTGCCCAGTAAAATAATTTCCATTTTTAACATAAGCGTGATAAAATACTGATTCTTTTTGCATAAGATTGATACACAAATTTCCTCAGTTGTCCTAATTTTTGAGAATTTTTGGAGATATAGAAGTACTCTAAGTTACAGATTACTACAGGCTGTTCTGTTTTTGACAGATTCTGTTTTCTATGTGTTGCTTGCTTATTTTGATGAACCTATGGTTAGTATCGGGGGGGGTGAACCATGGAGAAGTTAGAATACAGTAGATATTACACCAATATAAATAAATAATGAGTTCACAACAATACCAAAAGTGGTAATTTATTTTCTTATACTAACGGATCTCATGAGTTTTCTGTTGAGTTTTGTGTTGTGAAGTTTTCAAGTTTTGGGTAAAGATTTGATAGACTATGGAATAAGGAGTGGCAAGAGTCTAAGCTTGGGGATGCCCAAGGCACCCCAAGGTAACATTCAAGGGCAACTAAGAGCCTAAGCTTGGGAATGCCCCGGATGGCATCCCCTCTTTCGTATTCGTCTATCGGTAAATTTACTTGAGGCTATATTTTATTCACCACATGATATGTGTTTTGTTTGGAGCGTCTTGTATGATATAAGTCTTTGCTTTTTAGTTTGAACAATCATCCTTGTTGTACACTGATAACCCACAAGTATAGGGGATCACAACAGTTTTCGAGGGTAGAGTATTCAACCCAAATTTATAGATTCGACACAAGGGGAGTCAAAGAATATTTACAAGTATTAGGAAATGAGTTATCAATTTGATCACACCTGGAGATTAATTATCTACAGCAAAGTGATTAGTAGCACGGTAATATGATAGCTTTGATAGTAGTGGTAGCAGCAACAGTAGTGGTAGCAACACCTGGAGATTAATATGAGTCTTCGCATTGGGTGCAAGTGTTTGATTGTTTGTGTAGGTGCATCTATTGGGACTTGCGTGTTTCTCCTACTAGATTGATACCTTGGTTATTAACTAAGGGAAATATTTATCGCTACTTTGCTGCATCGCCCTTTCCTCTTCAAGGAAAAAACCAACGCAAGCTCAAGAAGTAGCAACTGGCTCCAACACAGTATCACCAGTGTGATTCCCTGCCCGCCGTGCTTGCAAAGCATGACATCACAAACTACGCATTTCCAAACGGCGGATTAATCCAGACCATCTACCGACATCATCTTGGATTCTCAATCAAATTGGATAAACAACACCAATTCGGCCCAAGCGGAACTGATTCGACACGGCTTCACCCATAGAGATCTCCCACCGATACTACTACGTCCTTCCCCTCCTAGATCCCAATTCCGTCTAGGAGTTGTATCAGACTCAAAAATCTCGTAAATCCGAGCCACTCCGCGAAATCGCGCCACCATTCTATACCCCCACAAGCATACAGTCAGAACAAACCAATGCGCGTCAAATCGAGGGCGGCTAAAACCAAAAAATCAAGGAGAAGACAGTAAGACACGCAAATCCGGTGCAAAAGAGAAGATCCAGGGCACTCACTGAAGAAGAAGGAGGCGGCACACGATGATCGGATCGCTTCGGCCCCTCGCCGAGGTCACTGTCGCAGGAGAGAGGAGCCGAGTAAGGAGAGCGGCGCAAATGAGTGTGTGAATCGACTGGGAAGCAAACCCTAGTCCTCATGCTCGCGTGGGTGCACACGCGGGTGCTGGCTCGCGGAAACAACTGAAACTTGTGTTTCTGCTCAGCCTGGCTGGGAGGTCCTTTTGCATCCGCTGGGCCAGGCCCAACTAGACATGCAACATACCAAACAACGATATAATTGCATGATGGGTGCGAGCCAGTTGCAATACAAAATACCCAACACGCCCTTAAGTCTGCGACGACTTGATCTTGATAGGCTTCTAGATCCGAGAATGCGACTTGTTCTTAGAGCACGGTTTTTTAGGGTGTTCTCACATCAGTGGAGTGTTAACATCCTTCCCAAAGTCACGTGGGCTGCAGTCTGCAGACACAGCGTGCCTTGGGCCCAACAGATGAACTCAGTCGGCCCAAGCTCCACCTGATATGCTCCTAGCTAGGCAAGGTGGGACCAAAAAGGGGATGCCTGGTGCATCCGGGCAATTAGTGCTACCGGTGCACCAATCCCTCGTTGCACATTTAAAAATATCCAAAAAAATATGATTTTTTAATTGAAACAACATCAATGTATATTGTCACAAGAAATCAAATCAAAATTCAAACATTGCTCAAGATACAAAAATAGCAAATTAAAACTTAATAGTACAAACACAAGTTGGGCTTCAGCTTTGGCCCATTAGCACATTGATGTCAAATTTATCATTTTTGTATCTCGAGCAATGTTTCAAATTTTCATTTGAATTTTTGTGACAACATACATTCATGTTATGCAATACACTAAGTTTTTTCCTAATTGAACAATTTTAATATACAACGGGGTCCGGTGCACCGGTAGCATCAATTGGCCCCCTGCACTAGATACGTTCCCGGACTAAACAAGCCGAAATCACTAATTAATAAGTACTCATTGCAAAGATCACTCCAATTCCCCTAGTTATGACAAGTGGCGCGCGCGCCACTTGTCGCAACCTGGGAGATTTCTCTTTTTTCGTAGATCTGTTTATTCAAAACGTTTTATCTCTCAAACCGTGTGTCCAAATCTCGAACCGCTTTCACTATTGGATTATTCGTGTTGAGATCTTCAAAATTAGATTCCATGTTGATAGGTTTTGACGAACTTTTTTTTACGAAAAAAACCGGATGAAAAAACTGAACCAGGAGCACGTGTTTTTTCTTTTTTCGAAAGAGACACGCCCGTACATCTTACGAAATCACAACCGTGCCTCTCGCGGAAGCAAAACCATGACTCGCGGAAGAAAAAAAGAAAAAATGTGTTTTTTTTCGTTTCCGAGGAGACACGGCCGTGACTCTCATGAAAGCACAACTGTGACTCTTGCGGAAGCAAAACCGTGACTCTTGCGGAAGCAAAACCGTAACTCTCGCGAAAGGAAAAAAAATAGAAAACGCATTTTTCCCCTTTCTGAGAGGCACGGTCGTGACTCTCGCGAAAGCAAAACCGTGTCTCTCGTGAAAAAAAACAAAAACGCGTTTTTTTTCGTTTTCGAGAGGCACGACCGTGACTCTCACGAAAGCACACCCGTGCCTCTCGCGGAAGCAAAATCATGACTCTCGCGAAAGAAAGAGAAAAAAACGCATTTTTCCGTTTTCGTGAGGCACGGTCGTGACTCTCGAGAAAGCAAAACCGTACCTCCCGTGGAAGCAAAACCGTGACTCTCATGAAAGAAAAAAAAGAAAACGTGTTTTTTCACGCAAAATATTTTTTAAAATTTTTTTTATTGAAAAGTTAAGGAAGACCGGTGAAAAATAAAAACGTCAAAAAAACTGAAAACAAATCGTTTAAAAAGCCGAAAACGGATGCGGAAAAAAAATCCGGAAGTAGCGCCCAGAGCGCGATACATGGCGAATGGCTGAAAGCACGCCAAATGACGCTGATCGTTGCAAGGCTTTCGAAGGAGCGCTTATTAACTAGTTGCTCCCTAAACAAGCAGCAACACCTAACCAGTGTTGTTACACGCAAGGTAGCATGAGCCAGCAATACATGTGTTGTGCTACATTCCAGCCTTTAGAGCATCATATGCCCATTTAACACTTCCTTCTTCCACGTTGTATTCAGGGGATCGATCAGCTCGGACACCATAACTAGTCCCGGTTTAACTGTGTTATAGGTCTCATCGTAGCCTCCCTTGGGATCTCAAAACTAGTGAGAGGAAACGTGGGCCGGCCCACTTTACATGACATGGTAGTGGGTGGGTGGGCGGTGCATGACCTCTTATGCTTAATATGAGATGCACGGCATTACCTATTTGGCGCTTCACGCGTCCGTTTTACTTAATTTTTCAAACGAGTGTACCCACGCCGTCTCGTTGCGACGGCCCATCTTGACTTTTTTTTTCATTTTTTTGCTAAACTGCAAAAAAAAAGGCGTCGCGATCTCCTCCTCAAGTATAAATAGCGTGAACCACTCGGACATTCACGCTGATGACTTCTCTCTTCTTTTTCTCCCCTTTATTATTTTTCAGTTCGCGGCATGCTCCTGGTTTTCTGCATCCGATTTAGTTTGATTATTTCTTTTTACTTTTTTCAGTTTTTAATTATTTTCCTTTTTGATTTTTTTTAAGATTCTTGAACTTTCTCAAATTCAATGAATTTTTTTCAGAATCAATGAACCTTTTTTAAAATTTGATGATTATTTCTTCAAAATCAATCAACTTTGTTCCCAATTCGATGTTTTTTTTTCAAAATCGATGAACTTTTAGAGTTTTGATGAAAAAAATTCAAAACTGATGAAATTTTTTCAAAATTGCTGATCTTTTCAAACTTTGTGAACTTTTTTCAAAATTGATGAACATTTTTAAAAATTGATGGTATTTTAAAATATATATATTTATCAAAAATTGAGGAACTTTTTTCAAAATCAATGATTTTTTTTCCAAATTTATGTTTGCTTTTTCCGATAATTTATATTGGGTATTCATTAACATTTTACTAAATGAAATATTAACTGTTTTTCGATAGTAGACAACAAGACTAATTTGGTTGAGTGGTTAATGTGTAAGGCATTGAGCGTTGTAGTCCCAAGTTTGAATCCCAGTGATTTCAAATTTCGATTATTATTGATTTTCTTTTTTTTCATCATGTTTTCTTTTCTAGCAGATTACTGGGCGGCCCACTGCACATCGCTAACAGGCACCAGTAGCCCCAACCGGCGCTTAGAACGCCGATTAGGGGGAGCAACTAGTTAACGAGCGCTCCTTCGGGAGCCTCGCAACGATCAGCGCCACTTGGCGCGCTCTCAGCCATTCGCCACGTGTCGCGCTCTGGATGTTTCCTTCGGATTTTGTTTTTTTTTTCGCACGCGTTTTCGGCTTTTTAAAGCGGTTTTTTTGGGTTTTTTCGACGTTTTGGTTTTCCCCCGGTCTTTCTTAGCTTTTCGATCAAAAAAAATTTGAAAAAAAAATCTTTTTGCATGAAAACAACGCGTTTTTTTATTTTTCTTTCATGAAAGTCACGGTTTTTCTTCCGCGAGAGGCACGGTTGTGCTTTAGCAAGAGTCACGGGCGTGCCTTTTGGAAACGAAAAAAACATGTTTTCTGTTTTTTTTTCTTTCACGAGTCACGGTTTTGCTTCCGTGAGAGGCACGTTTGTGCTTTTGCAAGAGTCACGGTCGTGCCTCTCGGAAAAGGGAAAAACAAAACGCGTTTTCTGTTTTTTTTTCTTTCATGAGAGTCACGGTTTTGCTTCCGCGAGAGGCACGGTTATGCTTTCGCGAAAGTCACGACCGTGCCTCTAGGAAAGGAAAAAACAAAACGCGTTTTCTGTTTTTTTGTCTTTCGTGAGAGTTACGCTTTTGCTTCCGCGTGAGGCACGGTTGTGCTTTCGCAAAAGTCATGACCGTGCCTCTAGGAAAGGGAAAAGAATACGCGTTTTCTGTTTTTTTTCGCGAGAGTCACGGTTTTACTTTCGCGAGAGTCACGGCCGTGCCTCTTGGAAACGAAAAAAACGTGTTTTCTGTTTTTTTTCCTTCCACGAGAGTCATAGTTTTGCTTTCACGAGAGGCACGATTGTGATTTCGCAAGAGGCACGGGCGTGCATTTTTCGGAAAAGGAAAAAAACCGTGCTCCCGGTTCGGTTTTTTCTTCCGGTTTTTTTTGTGAAAAAAGTTTATCAAAATCTATCAACATGGGATCTAGTTTTGAAGATCTCGACGCAAGGAATCCAATGGTGAAAACGGTTCGAGATTTGGACGCATGTTTTAAGAGATAAAACGTTTTGAATAAACGGATCTGCGAAAAAAGGGAAAACTCCCAGGTTGCGACAAGTGGCGCGCTGCATATGCGCCACTTGTCGCGACCTGGGAAAGTGAAGTGTTCTTTGCAACGAGTACTCCATAATTAATGATTTCGCCGATTAAGAGCTCCCGAAATGCACAAATGGCTCGTTTACTACATGCGCCTCTGTCTGGGCAGGCCCAAAAAAATATGTTTTGTGAACGTTATATATATATAGTTAGCATCGGTTTTGGGAACCTTCCGTCCTGTTTCAAAATGTTCCGTCCGGTCTTAAATTTTTATATTTTTTCTATTTATTGGTTTATTCATTGTCTTTTGGTATATTTTCTTGTTTGTTTTTTCATTTTCTTATTTCCTCTCGGTTATCTTTTTTATTTTTCCCAATTTCGAAAACACATGCTGAATATTTTTCTAACAACCGTGCAATATTTTCCAGATACACATTGAATACTTTACAAATATATGTTAAATATTTTCCGAATGCTTGTTAAACATGTTTAAAATACAAGGTGAACATTATTAACACATGCTGATTTTTTAAAAAATATCATGAGCATATGTTTAACCCGTAAGTCAGGAACATTTTTTTGACTGGCATCTATTTTTTTTAAAAATATGTGATGATTTTTTTGAAACTATTATGAACATATTTACTAAATGTTATGAAGATTTTCTTGTAATAGTATGAACTTTTTTTACAAATTATGAGGAATTTCTTATATCATTTTCATGATTTTTTAAATTACATTAACATAGTTTTGATATATATGATTTTTATAAAAAAATATCATGATCATTTATTTGAACTGTATGGAGTTTTGTTTCTGGAACATGCAAATAAATTCTTACATGCCACAATCAATTTTAAATTTGTGATAATCATTTATTAAACTAAAATATAGTAATTTGTTCTTGCGGATATATACCTTTCATGAGTATATGATAAGAATATAAATAAGTTAAGGAAACAGAAAAGAAAAAGAAAAAACTACACGCGAAAGACAAGCCCAGTGGGTTGTCCGTATAAGATCAACAGGAGGCGAGCGCTCCAGTAAGCAATGTATAGACACGCCCAACACCTTAAGCCTTATACAATGAGAGGTGCTTAGAAAAATAAATCAGGCTTTCTTAAGCATCGGTGCTTATTTGTATAGGATAGACGCTTAACTAAGTGTCTCTCCTGTAGAAATAGGCACCGGTGCTTCAGGAAAACTCGGTTTATTTTTCTAAACACCTCTCTAAGCACTTCCCATTGTACAAGGTCTTAAAACAACCACAATGTATGCTTTTTTACTACCCCTAAGCGCGCTCTCTCTCTCTACATTATACCATCTGCCTTTAACAAAAAGAAAGGTAGCATCTCCTCTAACCTTAGAGGTTACCTTAGAGGTTACCTCTAAGGTCTAAACAATCCATTAAGTCGCTCTTGTTAGCCTTAGGAAAAAATAGGAAAACACCCCTTTGTAAAGAAATTTAAGAGGTTTAAATCACTAAAATGGTGATCTAAATGATCTTATATTTCTTTATGAAAAGAGTACAAAAGAAAATGGTTGGTTGGACAAAATTCGGTGCTACTCAGACAATTTTTTTGACTAAGGCCCGCCTTAAAGGCTTATTAGAATCGCTATACATTATGGGTTTCTCATCTAACATAAGAAAAATCATGTGGGGCGCTAGAGCTTTTTTCATTCGATCATAAATGAATTAATGGAAAAAGGAACAAAGGCCTTAAAGTCGAGCTTGCGCCTTAAGCGCCAAATAGCATATTCCTCGTGCACTGGGTATTTTTGAACAAAAGGTGAATTTTATTGGCTAAAAAATAAGCATTAGGTTGATACAAATCCAAAAGATACATCTGGTCTCTGCATAGTTAAAACTTAGAATGTACATAACTGACATCAACATAGAAAAAAACACGACAACAAATAGTAAAGTCATTTAAAACCAGCTATGCGTAGGCAAGTGAAAAAGAAAATCCAAAGTGATCAGAACCATAATCGACAAATTACGGATAATAAGGTTTTTCAACAACAACGCCTTCAACAACGGAGTAATACTTAAGCGTTGTTTTCACCGGACCCAACCAACAAAGTGAGAATCTAGATTTTCACCATCAAGAATCAATCCAAGGCCTTCAACAAGATAACTGTCTAAAAATACTTCACCACTGCTAGACATAACCGGCTCGTGCTAAATCTAGGCTTTCACCTTAGAGCTCACGATGGGGGGCTCGAATAACACCACCGTCTAAGTCACTTAAATGTTGTCGCCGCCATTTTTTCACGATCCCGAATGCAACCGCCGCTGTTTTCACAACCATCACTCTGTGTCAAGTCGGCATCCATAATTTGCGTCAAGCCGACAAACTCAACCACTAGATACAAAGAGATGGAACACTTCCCAAGATTTTTCATAGACCACCGCAGTCGTCAGCCATAAGGTTACGAATTATTTAGATTAATTAAATGTTAATCCATGCTATGTTGGTGGGCATGTTTTGGCAATTCCTTCTTTGTAAGATCATCTACAGCTGGGCGTCTCAAACCCGCCTCAAACGTTTGGGCGGGCTGTCCGGTCACTGACCGATCACGAAATTTGACCCTGACGGGCGCCCCAAAGAGCCTCGAACGCCCGGGCAGACCGGCACCCCTCATATCCAGCCCAAATATGGGGACGCCCGGGCGCGTCCGCCACGTCAGACTGGCGTTGGGGTCCCATACGAAAACAGTTCGCAACCCGGCAGTCTGAAGCTCGTCTCCTTTGTCGGGCCGATTTCGCCGCGTGGTGCCGCTCCGGCGGGCTGCGTACTGCCTAGCCCGGCTATTTAAGCCAACGGTCGGCACTGAAACCCTACCCCTCCATATTTTCCTCCTCCCGTCTGTCCCCGCCGCCACTTTCCACTCCCGTCCGCCACCACTAGTAGCCACGTCCCCATGTCGGCGGGTGAGGAGCTACCAATTTCTAACGCCGGAGCGCCGGCCGCAGCTCCTTGAGCAGATCCGGGCAAGGCGCGAAGCCAAGATCGTCATAGGGTTACCTCCGGTTGCAGTGGATTCGGAGGAGGAGGAGGTGGTGGAGGACGCGGGTCTGCAGGCGGAACAGCAGGCCATTCTCGATTCCCTCCGCTCGAAGTTAGATGCGAAGGCTAGACGTCGTCGGCGGCAGGAGATGGAGGCGGAGCACACCGCACAGGAGGTGATGCTCGCCTACATGGATGAGGTCGAGGAGGAGGACGAGCGGTAGCCCTCCTACACGCTCGGCACCGACGACGTGGACATCTCCAACGACTAAGATTAGTTTTTTTAGGAGGGGAGACGAAGATTAGTTAAGTTGGTACGTAGTATGTAGTACTTAGGATTTCTTTTGTATGATTGTATGGATTTAAGGTTGAAATACGAGAGACTCATATGCCGAGTAGTAAATTTAAGATGTGACCGGTCCGCGGACATTCGAAGGATCGGATTTGTCAGGTCCGAACGGTAGATGCTCTAACCGCCTTATAATAAATAAGGACATAAATGCCCTAACCTTCAATGAATTAATGAAATAACCGTTCAATCATCTGCTCTCTTTTGTAAACACGTTATCAGCCCGAGGCCCTTAACCTAGAGCGACTTGGCAGTCCACGTTATCGGGTCGAGGCTGCTTGTGCGCCTCTCGGTCGACATGTACCGTGGGCTTGGACCGCATGATCGCACATTGAGAGAGAGTGAGAGAGAGAGCATATGATTCCATACAAAGTTTTCAATTTCTGCAATGAGAGTGTTGGAAACGGTTTATATACCTACCGTATTGTAATCTAATTCTGTATTGTTGGTCTTATATATATACGAGATATGTGGAGGTTTTGCCCCACGCAACCCTAAATCAAACTTGGTAACAGAGCCTCTTTTTCCAATCACGCTATCGCTCGTGTCAAAGCCGCCGTTCGCTCGTTCGTGCCGCCAAAGCTGCCGCTCGCTCGTTCGTGCCGCCGCTTGCTAAAATCTATCGGGCGTCGCCTCTCGCTCGTACGCATCATCGCACGTTCGGCCGATCGCGCGTCGCCGCTCAGTCCCGCGTCACTGCTCGGTCTCGATGGCTTCTGGATCCTCTTCCGCCGCGATGCAACTGGCCATTATCGGTCCGGTTGTGACGCCTCCGGCCGCAACGGCGCCAGTCCCGTCCATCGCGCCTTCCCTTGGCGTACGTCTGGATCGCGGCAACTTCCCGTTATGGCGCACCCTCACCGTGACGCATCTCTCCGGTGCCTCTCTCCATGGCTACCTCGACGGCTCCATCGCTGCTCCGCCCACAACCATCTCCCAGGGGGCAGGTGATACCGCCACCACTGTGGCAAACCCTGCGTATGCAACGTGGTGGACGCAGGACCAGAAGGTCCTCGGGATGCTCCTCTCCTCCATGACGGAGGACATTGCGTCTCAACTGATCAGCTGCAAGTCCGCTGCTGCCGCGTGGACCTCCATCCACGCCATGTTCAGCGCGCAAAACCGTGCCGGGGTTCGGCACATCCGGCGACAGATTCAGTCGCTGAAGAAGAACGACATGACTGCCAACGAGTACATGCACAAGGTGAAGGCTCTTGCCGACGCCATGGCCTCCGCTGGATCCCCCCTCGCTGATGACGAGATCATCGACTACATGCTTACCGGATTGGGCAAGGCCTTCAACCCGATCGCGGCTTCGCTCAGCGTCGTGGTCACTCCGGTCGCGCTGACTGACTTCTACTCCATGGTTCTCAACTATGAGGCGCTGCAGCTGTCGCAGCAGGCCGACGATGAGGAGTGGACCTCGTCGGCCAACGCCGTGGCACGGTCCGGTGCTCCCGCCCCCGTCAACCGTCCTCGAGCACCCGACACTGGTCGTGCCACCGACATCCGCCCCGCTGGAGGCTACCCGCAGCAACAGGGGCAGGGCTACCAGCACGGTGGTCAAGACAACCGTCGTAACAACGGTGGTGGAGGAGGAGGCAACGGTCGCAACGGCAATCGTCGCTGGCGCCCGAGGTGTCAGATTTGCAAGAATTGGGGTCACGAAGCCGACACCTGTAAGAAGCGCTTCGATTCAGACTACTCCAGCGGCAATGGCCGCTCGGCAATATAATGCATCGACCTCTTCCAACAACTCCACGCACTGGGTTCTGGACTCCGGCACCACGGATCACCTGACTAGTGACCTGGAGCGTCTTCAGTTTCGCGAACGCTACGGCGGCCATGATCAGGTTCAGGTGGCCAACGGCTCAGGTTTGTCTATTTCGCATATTGGTCACTCGACCTTAGCCGGTTCTTCTCTACGCCTGAACAATATTTTACATGTTCCAAATATTAGCCAACATCTTCTATCAGTCTATCGTCTTGTGTCGAATAATCGTATCTTCATTGACTTTCATAAATATTTTTTCCTTGTTAAGGACAAAGCCACCAGGAGAATTCTTCTTCGAGGTAGAAGCAAAGGAGGGCTCTACCCTCTTCCACTCGGACGAGCCTCGCATCTGTCCGAGCGTCAAGCGTCGTCCAGCGTCCGTGTCTCCTCATCTCAGTGGCATCAGCGTCTCGGTCATCCATCCAAAAATGTCGTCAGTTCCATTGTTAGGAATAATGATCTCGAGTGTTCAACCTTAGATACTTCTGCTTTAGTTTGTGATGCTTGTCAATGTGGTAAAAGTCGTCAACTCTCTTATACTGCTTCTGCTCGTGTGTCTACTATACCTCTTGAATTAGTTCATACTGATGTTTGGGGCCCTGCTCGTGCTTCCTGTGGGGGGTACAAGTATTATGTGAGTTTCATTGACGACTACTCCCGTTTTTGCTGGATCTATCTACTAAAACATAAGTCTGATGTTGAACAGGTGTTCTATGCTTTTCAAGCACATGTTGAGCGCCTTTTGGATGCTAAGCTTAAAGCTGTCCAATCTGACCGGGGGGGTGAATACCATAAGTTGCACCGTTATTTTCTTCGTACGGGCATCTCTCACCGAGTCTCTTGCCCTCACACCTCCCAACAGAATGGCATTGCCGAGCGCAAACACCGACACTTGGTTGAAACTGGTCTTGCCTTGTTGGCTCACTCGTCTCTCCCTTTACGTTATTGGGATGAAGCTTTTCTGACTGCGTGTTACCTCATTAACCGCATGCCCACCCCCGTACTTGGTCAAGATACTCCTATTCATCGTCGTCTGAAAATTCCACCCAACTATACTTTTCTTCGTACCTTCGGGTGTGCTTGTTGGCCTAGTTTGCGGAAGTATAACTCCCACAAACTCGAGTTTCGGTCCAAGATGTGTGTTTTTCTGGGATATAGTCCTATGCATAAGGGGTACAAGTGTCTTGATCGATCTACGGGTCGTATATACATCTCGTGTGACGTTATCTTTGACGAATATGTCTTTCCGTTTGCTACTCCCGGTGTCACTGTTGATGTGTCTACACTTGACGAGGCTATTTCTTTTCCATCCACAGAACCGGCTACGAGTGCTCATGTGCGTAATTATGACTTAACCTACTTGGCTACTAATCCATCTGGCCTAGCCAGCGTTTCTTCTGTGCAGGCTCCGCGACCGGCCACGCTCGACGTACCCGTGGCCATGCAGAACGACGTGCATGGCGGCCAGGCTTCCCAGGCAGGGGCCCCGCTCGCACATGCGGCTGGCTTTGCCCGCGAGTCGGGCTCGCCTGCCAGCACCTTGGCCTCGCCCGCCCACGAGTCGGCCTCGCTTGCCCGTGACTTGGCCTCGCCCGCCCGCGCCTCGGCCTCGCCAGCGCCTGGAGTGTCGCCTGGCTCCCCGTGTGCCTCGTCGGCCCATGAGCAGGCCCATGAGCCATCTTCACCGGCTCTTGTGCCATCGTCGCCAAGTTCGGCACCGTCGCCATCCTCGCCTATGTCTCCGGCCGTCGAGCCCACTCACCCAATGGTGACTCGTACCCGTGATGCTACTCGTCGTGAGAAGGAATTTACTGATGGGACGGTGCGGTATAATCCTCTTCGTCGTGCTTTCTTTGCGACACCGGTGTCACATCGTGATGCCCTCCGTGAGCCGGCGTGGCGTGATGCTATGGCTGCTGAGTTTGCAGCGCTTCGTCGAAATGGCACATGGGTTTTGGTTTCTCGACCACCTGGCGTTAACATTGTCGGCAGTAAATGGGTGTTCAAGACGAAGCAACACGCTGATGGGTCTGTTGATAAGCACAAGGCTCGCCTCGTTGCTCGTGGTTTTACTCAACAGCAAGGTCTTGACTATGGTGATACCTTCAGTCCCGTTGTCAAACCGACTACTATTCGTCTGGTTCTTTCGCTTGCTGTTTCACGAGGATGGAGTTTGAGGCAAGTTGATGTCAGTAATGCATTTCTTCATGGCTTTCTTTCCGAGACTGTGTATATGCAGCAACCATCAGGTTTTGAAGATACTCGGTTTCCTTCGCACGTGTGCAAGTTGCAACGGGCTCTTTATGGTCTCAAACAGTCGCCACGTGCTTGGTATGCTCGTCTCAGTGCTCGACTTCTTCAGCTTGGTTTTGTTCCATCCAAGGCGGATGCATCTCTCTTTATCTTTGTTGCGCATGGCGTCCAGATATACATGCTTGTGTATGTTGATGATATTGTTATTGCTGGCTCCACTCCAGCTGCAGTTGAGCGTTTGATGAGATCTCTCTCCAACAGTTTTCCCATCAAGGATCTTGGTCCTCTCCAGTATTTTTTGGGGCTTGAAGTATCATACAAGCTTTAGCTAATGGAGCAGTTGAAGCAATCTGGGTGGAGACCTTACTCAAGGAGCTTGGGGTCTTCAAGCAGCGTACCGCCATTCTATGGTGTGATAATCTTGGGGCTACGTACCTAACAGCAAATCCAGTCTTTCATGCAAGAACCAAGCACATAGAGATAGATTTTCACTTTGTGCGTGAGCGCGTTGCTTCTGGTGTGTTAGATGTCAGGTTTATCTCGTCTAACGACCAACTGGCTGATGTATTTACTAAACCGGCCACACGACAGATGTTAGAACGTTTCCGGTCCAATCTGAACCTTGTATGTAGTAGTAGTTCAGATTGAGGGGATGGGTTGGAAACGGTTTATACCTGCCGTATTGTAATCTAACTCTGTATTGTTGGTCTTATATATATATACGAGATATGTGGAAGCTTTGCCCCATGCAACCCTAAATCAAACTGAGAGTGTTTCACAGGTAGAGAAGCCAAAGATCAAAACCAAATCCACTGTATACGCGGAGGCGATGATCGCAGTAATTAATATAGACCTCGGTAGAACCGACGACGGGGAGCCCAGCGAGATGACCGGACCGGACCAGACCAGGCAGCAGCAGCCACTGGCAGTGTCAGCGGTAGAACCAGGCTCGCTGTTCAGACCTATACTACGCACTGCCACTGCCCAGCGCCCGCAGCCTTGGGCGACTTGACCCCATCAATCCAATCCAATTCAATCCCACCCGTCTCGCTCGCACGCCGCGGCACGGCAGGAAGCTGCGCGGAAGGGGCGGAAGACGCCGGCCGGTCCCGGGCCCCGAGGCCCCGGCGCTGGCCCGCCAGGGCCCGGGCCGCGCCCATGTGTCAACCCCGTAACCGGCCTCCGTCCCGCACGACAGAGGCAAAGGCGATTGCCGTTCCCTGTCGCCTAGTTGTACGTTATACGTACTCCCCGTTTCAAACGCCGAGCCCGCCGGCAGCGTGTCTGTCCTCGGCTTGCTTCGTGCCGCTCCCCGTTAACCCGTTTCACACACTACCCCCAACTTTCCCTTGTCCGGACGTAGTACGTACGCTCTTTTTTGCCTCCTCAAACCT